>NC_069504.1:423617937-423752937 GCF_027579735.1 Bombina bombina
ATCACAATGTACTGGTGATTAAATAATGTAGTTTCTTAGTATAATGAAACGTATCTGTTCTCAGTGACAACAGAGTTTAAACAGATAGACGTACAAACATTCCGCTTATGTTGTGAGTCTATTATAGAGTTATAACCTAATGTTCGTATCAATTTCCACACTTGCAGTAAATTATACTAGTCTGTGTACATTCCACCTTGCATACAAACAGGATTGCCCCAGAATAGGTTTATGCACTGCTCTGTTGTATAAGCTGTATTGACGGCGAAAATTATGCATACGTGATCAAGCTGCACATACTCATCTAACCCAAAGCTAATATGATAGCGCTCTGAATATATTTTATGCACCTTAGTTTTGTAAAATACGGCTATCTTACAACAAGCGGTATCGTGGATGTGGATGTATACCAAATGCAACTCGAAGTGAGTTAAATTATTAGGCAGTAGCACCAAACAAAGTTCTATTATTAAGTCTTTATGTATTTTGCATATTGAAGTTAGCTAATACAGGAGGGATAGTACTTGCAATAATATTCAGTACCAGCACCATATATTCAACACTTGGTTAAATCTGAGCGTTCATTATTAAGTGAAACCGTGGCTGACTACAGTAATTTGCGGTAGCTTAAGGCTGTCTAAAAACACAGGAGCTCCTAGGACTCCTCACCATTGCCCTATCGTCCCTAACATGTTTCGCAACTAAACGTTGCTTTTTCAAAGGTGAACGCGCCGCAATATTCGCGGCTTTTTAAGGCTGTTAGAAACACGCCCCCAATAGGCGTGTATTGTAATTCAGACCAATGATATGAGATGAGCTAATGATTGACATGTAGAGACGCATCTAAATAATACTGTCAGAGCAGTCCATTTGATTCTAATTACGAGCTTATTCTTGATTCTTTCCCAAACCTGATAATAGATAATGATGCGAATATGGTATAGAAAAAGCAATTAATCTGTTCGAAAAGTTTTTATTTTCCTAATGTGTTAACAGAGGTGGCTGATATTATATTAACCACAGTTGCTCTGTACAAAAGTTTGTATCCTTATGACATACTTATTTTCTTATCCTGAGGTGTTATTGTTTGTTAGAACTATACCTAGGATTATGATCTGTGTGAAACCTAATATATAATATATGGGGATGAATATAATGTGAACTAACGTGTTAAATCGTGATTGCAAGCATTGGAAGGACAAATAATAAATGAAAAGGATTCATCAATAAAATACAGGAATAGATCAAGAAAGGGGAGGGGAAGTGTTTAAATTATAACATCAACCTGAACTGGAATTGCTGTGTACTTATATTGTGAACAGGGGGGATTTTTTTGACCCCTAAGGAGTGCAATCTCGTGTGTAGTTATAGTCTTGTAGAGGAGATATGAAAAGAGGGATTTATTAACATAATATAGGGGCGTGAATAAACCATTAATAAAAAATCATTAATAAAAAATCACGTTCAGTGGTGTTGAAGTGAGTGCACCATCACTTATCTAGTGACTTAGTGTGTAAGTGTGTATTAAGTGTGACGAAATACGGTTTCTGTGATTTGCTGTCTACCTTACATAGACAATCAGATTTTACAAGAAAGGAGTAAAATTATTTACTTCATTTAATCCATACGGTTGGACCGAGTTCAAAAGAAAGATCCATTTGCTCTCCGCTCTGAGTAGGACGTTCTCTACGTTGCCACCTCTTATGCCCAAATGTATTTTCTGGATCCCAAAGCATTTTAGATCCGACTGTTTGGAATTGTGTCTTTTCAAGAAATGTCTAGCTACAGATGTCAAATTTTTCCCTTCTTGCAGATCTTTAGTTGCATTTTTTATATTCCTCAGATGTTCTTGGAGTCTTTGTCTTATTTTTCTTGTTGTCATACCAACGTATACCAGATTACATTTGCATTGTAAGACGTATATGACTCCTTCTGTATGGCAATTAATGTAGGATTCAATTTTATGGATTTTCCCAAAGTGGTCAGTGATTTCTTGTTTATTGACCATGAAGCTGCAAGTGCTGCATGTTCCGCATTTGAATGATCCTTTCTTGAAGGCTCCCAAAGTTCTTGGTCCCTGTAAGTGGCTAGGGCTGATAAGATCCTTTAGATTGCGAGTTCTTCTGAAAGGCATTAAATGACATGAGAAACTGGGATGATGTCATCATCCGAAATTCAGACAAGGGGGGAAATATAGTTCTGTGGCCCATTGACATGTACAAAAAAGAAACAGACAAACAACTCAGGGACACATCGTGCTATAAAAAGTTAAGCTTTAATCCAAATAAAACATTTCTCCTTGAATATATGAATATTATAGAAATGGCTAAATTTGATAATCTACTCACAAACAAAGAATACCAATATCTCAAAGTGAAGGAACCAACAGTAGCAACTTTCTACCTAATCCATAAAATTCACAAAAACCAACAACAACCCCCTGGACGGCCAATCGTATCTGGCATTAACAGCCTTACGGAAAAAGCGAGCAGATACATTGACTTCAGACTCAGGAATTATCTTCGTCAATTGTCATCTTATGTACAAGACACCACTGATGTCTTGGTTCAGCTAGAAAATGTACACCTTTTACCATCTACTTGGTTAGTTACAGCTGATGTTGAATCACTATATACCTGTATAAATCACAATCTTGGTATAGAAGCTGTACAGTGGTTTCTCTCTATGGGATCTGAGGAAGACCCAGCTCATGACAGTTTTATTCTACAACTGTTAAAATTCATTTTGACACACAATTTCTTTACTTTTGATAATGGCTTTTACCTTCAAACCAGAGGCACGGCAATGGGCACCGCCTGTGCCCCCACCTATGCTAATCTCTTTCTTGGCTGGTGGGAGCAAAAACATGTGTTCTCAGATGACAATACTGAGGATTTAAATAAAATACCGTTATGGATGAGATACATAGACGATGTGCTCTTCCTATGGGAGGGCACTCGTGCAGAATTGGACCAATTCATGGCCAAACTGAATACCAACACACTAAACATCAAATTGACCTATGAAGCAAGTCAAAAAAGCATAAACTTTCTGGATTTAAAAATTACAAAAACAATAACAGGTACATTGGAAACAGATGTCCATCGTAAGAAAACTGCTACCAACAGTTTACTTTTTAGTACAAGTGCTCATGCCCCCAACACAGTGAAAGCGCTCCCCACAGGAGAATTCCTCAGGATGAGACGCAATTGCTCCACAGAAGAGAATTACAAAATAAGAGCAAAAGAACTAACGGAGAGACTAATCTCAAGAGGTTATAGCAAAAGAACAATAAAAAAAGCAGAATTTAGAGCTAAAAATACCATGAGACATGAACTGCTGAAAACGAAAATTAAATCAAAACAGGAACAAGTGAGATTCATCTCCACCTACAATCCCAAAAGCTCTCAAGTTCTTAATATTATGCAGAATAATTGGCACATCCTAACCTCTGACCCTGTAATCTCCAAAATCGTAGGAGAAAAATTACAAACTGGTTTCAGAAGAACTCGCAATCTAAAGGATCTTATCAGCCCTAGCCACTTACAGGGACCAAGAACTTTGGGAGCCTTCAAGAAAGGATCATTCAAATGCGGAACATGCAGCACTTGCAGCTTCATGGTCAATAAACAAGAAATCACTGACCACTTTGGGAAAATCCATAAAATTGAATCCTACATTAATTGCCATACAGAAGGAGTCATATACGTCTTACAATGCAAATGTAATCTGGTATACGTTGGTATGACAACAAGAAAAATAAGACAAAGACTCCAAGAACATCTGAGGAATATAAAAAATGCAACTAAAGATCTGCAAGAAGGGAAAAATTTGACATCTGTAGCTAGACATTTCTTGAAAAGACACAATTCCAAACAGTCGGATCTAAAATGCTTTGGGATCCAGAAAATACATTTGGGCATAAGAGGTGGCAACGTAGAGAACGTCCTACTCAGAGCGGAGAGCAAATGGATCTTTCTTTTGAACTCGGTCCAACCGTATGGATTAAATGAAGTAAATAATTTTACTCCTTTCTTGTAAAATCTGATTGTCTATGTAAGGTAGACAGCAAATCACAGAAACCGTATTTCGTCACACTTAATACACACTTACACACTAAGTCACTAGATAAGTGATGGTGCACTCACTTCAACACCACTGAACGTGATTTTTTATTAATGATTTTTTATTAATGGTTTATTCACGCCCCTATATTATGTTAATAAATCCCTCTTTTCATATCTCCTCTACAAGACTATAACTACACACGAGATTGCACTCCTTAGGGGTCAAAAAAATCCCCCCTGTTCACAATATAAGTACACAGCAATTCCAGTTCAGGTTGATGTTATAATTTAAACACTTCCCCTCCCCTTTCTTGATCTATTCCTGTATTTTATTGATGAATCCTTTTCATTTATTATTTGTCCTTCCAATGCTTGCAATCACGATTTAACACGTTAGTTCACATTATATTCATCCCCATATATTATATATTAGGTTTCACACAGGTCATAATCCTAGGTATAGTTCTAACAAACAATAACACCTCAGGATAAGAAAATAAGTATGTCATAAGCATACAAACTTTTGTACAGAGCAACTGTGGTTAATATAATATCAGCCACCTCTGTTAACACATTAGGAAAATAAAAACTTTTCGAACAGATTAATTGCTTTTTCTATACCATATTCGCATCATTATCTATTATCAGGTTTGGGAAAGAATCAAGAATAAGCTCGTAATTAGAATCAAATGGACTGCTCTGACAGTATTATTTAGATGCGTCTCTACATGTCAATCATTAGCTCATCTCATATCATTGGTCTGAATTACAATACACGCCTATTGGGGGCGTGTTTCTAACAGCCTTAAAAAGCCGCGAATATTGCGGCGCGTTCACCTTTGAAAAAGCAACGTTTAGTTGCAAAACATGTTAGGGACGATAGGGCAATGGTGAGGAGTCCTAGGAGCTCCTGTGTTTTTAGACAGCCTTAAGCTACCGCAAATTACTGTAGTCAGCCACGGTTTCACTTAATAATGAATGCTCAGATTTAACCAAGTGTTGAATATATGGTGCTGGTACTGAATATTATTGCAAGTACTATCCCTCCTGTATTAGCTAACTTCAATATGCAAAATACATAAAGACTTAATAATAGAACTTTGTTTGGTGCTACTGCCTAATAATTTAACTCACTTCGAGTTGCATTTGGTATACATCCACATCCACGATACCACTTGTTGTAAGATAGC
The DNA here is from genome assembly GCF_027579735.1 of Bombina bombina. Taxonomy (NCBI): domain Eukaryota; kingdom Metazoa; phylum Chordata; class Amphibia; order Anura; family Bombinatoridae; genus Bombina; species Bombina bombina. The sequence goes on from NC_069504.1 coordinate 423,623,195, forward strand.
CGTATTTTACAAAACTAAGGTGCATAAAATATATTTAGAGCGCTATCATATTAGCTTTGGGTTATATGAGTATGTGCAGCTTGATCACGTATGCATAATTTTCGCCGTCAATACAGCTTATACAACAGAGCAGTGCATAAACCTATTCTGGGGCAATCCTGTTTGTATGCAAGGTGGAATGTACACAGACTAGTATAATTTACTGCAAGTGTGAAAATTGATACCAACATTAGGTTATAACTCTATAGACTCACAACATAAGCGGAATGTTTGTACGTCTATCTGTTTAAACTCTGTTGTCACTGAGAACAGATACGTTTCATTATACTAAGAAACTACATTATTTAATCACCAGTACATTGTGATTTATCCAGATGGGTACTCAATTAATTCTGTGATGATAGGATCAGATAAGCTCCAGTGTTGCAACATATAAGATTATTTAACTGCCGCATCACAGAGAGCTATTTAAACTGATATTAAAGAAACTGTGAGCAGACAAACTTTACCGAAGTTCGTTCATAATATACAAACTGTGTATGATTCACAAGTCGGAAGCACATACAGCTCAAGTGCAGAGACTAAAGAACATAATTTTTGAAATTAAAGTTTAAGCACACCAACCAGCAACGGTCGTCATTTACAACCGCAGAGAAACCAAATACACATAAGTCTATTCAGTACAACAACATTATACATTGTCTCAATAAAGATAAAATTGTATTATAATGAAGTTCAATTATTCAGATACAATTTAAAAGCATTTATGAAGGTTAGCTTTTGATATTGTGGAGGGAATAGCCTACTCTTCAATCCTTTGGTAGGTAACTGCTAATACTTAAAAGCGGAGTTAAGAGATTCTATTCAGAATCCAAATAATAAATTGGGTATATATAACCACATTTGGCAACAAACAGAAATATTAAAAATTATATATCCAGTGTTTAATTCAAACCAAGCTTCGCTAAGATATATTACTATCGAGACATAAAAAATACATTATATACTTAATTCTCACATAAGAATTAGTGTCAGGGTTACTGCTTGCTAATGATCTGTCCCTTTAAGAGCCTCCTATATCAAGCACTTCCCCCCAGCATTCATTGCTGGTTAATTGAGAAAGGATTCACAGCACAAGCGTTACACTGAGAGTTTTCCTCACTCTCCAACAGCCTCATAAATTCTTATTTGAAGAGTTACTGATAACATCTCTTATTTTTCATTCCTACATCTAGCAGCTCTTCTACTCAATTCAACACTGGAAGATATTTCATACTATAAGGAAATCAAACTAACTCGACATCAAACCCTGAAGCATTTACAAGGTAACAGGATTCAAGCAGCTTCATACACAGCACAGCAAGTAGCGGTGACGTCATCAGCTGCAGCCGCAACCGCTCTCCCTCTGAGTACCACGCTGCTGTTCATAACAAACGGACAAGTAACAATTCCTGTGTTCTCAGGTCAGACCTAATTATTTTATTATTAATCGTTATCCTTACTTATTTTGATGAACTTTACCTGCCTAATTAAGGAATACTATATTTTACGTTACTGCTTAATTTGAACTGTTTGCATTATCAAATGCCCTGAAAGTAATACAGTTTATGAAGTTAATAAACTGTCACTTATTGGGTAAATAGTAATACATTATATGAAGCACTGACAACGAATTCATCAAGCTTCTTTTATGTTACAAACCTACTTTTGAGGAAATTGTTGGTTCTTATTTATAAAACAAAATTAAATGCTTGTTCAAATTGCTACAAATACAGACTATTACAGAATTAACCAGCCATAAGGAAGAAAGGATTTAGTGTTTGTGTACACAGAATTATCCTATACTAAACATATACTTTCAACAGCAATTATGGAACAAGATCTTTTAAGTGATAAAGTTCAAGTCTTGTCAGACAGATTAGAAGCTTTATCAGGTTCTTTCCATGAATTACAAGTGGAAAATCAGGCTTTGAAGGCCTGCTTAAGAAAGACTCTGGCACCTAAACCTGCAAGTGCAGATTCTATCCCTGAACCTATGGTCTCCCCCCCAGAAAAATTCTCTGGTGACCGTTCAAGATTCAGAGAGTTTAAAAACTCCTGTTTGTTGCTTTTTCAATTAAAGCCACGTACTTATCCCACAGAAAGATCAAGAGTGCTCACTGTGATATCATATTTGAGGGGGGAACCTAGGGCTTGGGCTGACTCTTTTTTTGAAAATGATGATGCAATACTGGGATCTCTAGATGAATTCTTTGATCAAATGTCAGCATTATATGATGACCCTTTCAAACAGGTCACAGCTGAAAACTTACTTAGATCTTTAAAACAAAGAAAGAACCCAGTGGAGTCTTACATCACACAATTTAAAATTTCTGCCCGTGATTCGGGATGGAATGAGGTCTCCCTTAAAACTCAATATCGTTTAGGATTATCTGAGGATATAAAGGATGAGCTTTCACGCACAGGTATTCCAGATTCATTGGAAGATTTCTTTTCTCTCACTATTAACATAGATAGACGGCTTAGGGAACGCCGCTCTGAAAAGGCTAGCGGTACAAAAAGCTTTCTCTCCACACCTGTTTATCAAACTAAGGAATCACCACAACCTATGGACATAGGCTTCATAAAGGGTCCCCTCTCCTCTCAGGAAAAGACTAGGAGGAAGTTGCATAGTTTGTGCATGTATTGTGCCTGCCCTACACATGAAGTAAAGGACTGCCCAGTTCTGGCTAGGAATAAGAAGGGTAGGTTGCCTAACATCTCTGAATCCCTGTTAATGAAAACCATTAAACCATCATATTTAACTATCCCTATTATTTTACAGTGGGATCAAATCAGGATAACAACTGAAGCTATCCTGGACACCGGCTCATGTAGAAATTTTGTTCATTTTTCTTTTGTGAAACAGAATAAAATACCTCTAGTCTCTAAGAAAACTCCAGTCTCTGTGAAGGTCATTGATGGCTCTTTTTTAAAATCAGGTCCTGTCACACACCAAACTACACCATTACAGGTAATATCTTGCACACACATCACAGAAACACTCACTTTTGATGTCATATCTTCACCAATGTTTAATGTAATCCTTGGTATAAATTGGTTTTGTAAACACAAACCAACTATAAACTGGAATGACCTCAGTTTATCTTTTCCTCATCTCACTCAAAATGGTGAGACATCATCAGATTTAATTATGCTACAGGTTGAGGATAATATTTTACCCAAACAATATGCAGACTTCTCAGATGTTTTTAATAAAAAAGAAGCTGAATGTTTGCCCCCTCATAGGGATTACGATTGTCCTATTGATTTACTCCCAGGAGTTTCAATTCCCTATGGACATATCTACCCCCTTTCTAAACCAGAACTAGAACACCTTAAAAATTATATCGATGAGAACCTCCGAAAAGGTTTTATAAGACCTAGTACCTCTCCTGCAGGTGCAGGCATATTTTTTGTTACCAATAAAGATGGCACGTTAAGACCAATCATTGATTACAGGGAATTGAACAGGCGTACCAGAAAAAACAGGTACCCCCTACCTTTAATCCCTGAATTAATTGAAAGATTAAGGGGGGCCTCAATTTTCACTAAATTGGATCTTCGAGGTGCCTATAATCTTATACGAATGAGAGCTGGCGACGAATGGCTCACTGCTTTTCGGACTAGATATGGGCTATTCGAATATACAGTGATGCCATTCGGTCTGTGCAATGCCCCAGCAACATTCCAATGCTTAATCAATGATCTTTTCAGAGATATTTTGGATGTATATGTTGTTGTCTATTTGGACGATATTCTAGTTTACTCACAAAATTTAGATCAACATAGAATGCATGTTAGAGAAGTTCTCACTAGGTTACGAAAAAATAACCTATACGCTAAACTAGAAAAATGTATATTTGAATCAAATAATATCTCTTTTCTGGGGTATAACATCTCTCCTGAAGGAATCAAGATGCAAGATGACAAGGTTCAGGCCATTCATAATTGGCCGACTCCTCAATGTAAGAAAGATGTTCAACGTTTCCTTGGCTTCTCAAATTATTATAGGAAATTCATTCCTGGATTTGCTGCTATTACCAAACCTCTTACTGAACTCACCAAATTGAATCATCCTTTCAGGTGGACAAGCCATACTCAACAGGTATTTGACCTTTTAAAAAATAAATTCACTACAGCACCCATTCTCCAATACCCGGATTTAGAAAAGCAATTTATCCTGGAAGTTGACGCTTCTGAGTTCGCAATAGGGGCAATCCTCTCTCAAAGGAAATCATTCAAAGAACCCTTACATCCGGTCGCATTCTTCTCTAGATTGATGCAACCAGCAGAGTTAAATTATCCAGTTGGCGAGAAAGAATTACTTGCAATAAAGTGTTCCTTCGATCACTGGAGGCATTTGCTTGAGGGTGCAACACAACCAACTGTCATATATACTGACCACAAAAATCTGCAATATCTTCAGTCTAATCGAACTCTATCCTCCAGACAATTACGCTGGAGTCTTTACTTCTCTCGTTTCCATTACATCATTACCTACAGGCCTGGTACAAAAAATGGCAAGGCTGACGCCCTCTCTAGACAAGGTCCTAAACCTATAATACCATGCATTCCTACTACTATTGTTCCTAAGGACTCTATCATTGGAGTTATAACAAGTCTAACTACAGTGATAAAAGATGCTACTGCTATTGATCCATCAGTACCTCATACAGATCTTACTTACAATTCTGATGGCTTACTCTATAAGGACGGGAAGCTATACATACCTCCAAATCTTAGATCTTCAATCTTGAAAACAGTTCATGAGTCTCCCCTTGCTGGACACATGGGAAGGGATAAAACTTTGGATTTACTTAAGAGATCTTTTTGGTGGCCTACTCTTAACCTCGATCTCAAAGAATATATTTCTAAATGTGTTATATGCGCAACCTCCAAACCTTCTAAACAACTCCCTGTGGGTCTTTTACAGCCTTTACCTGTACCTCAAGTACCCTGGGAGGCGGTATCCCTAGACTTTATTGTGGACTTACCTCTCTCCAACAAATATACCACTATAATGGTTGTCACCGATCTATTCTCAAAGATGGCACATTTCATACCGGTTACCTCCCTACCCACTTCCAAGTTCACCAGTGAATTGTTCATTCAAAATGTTGTAAGACTGCATGGAATACCTAAAACCATCCTTAGTGACCGTGGAACCCAATTCACATCTAAGTTCTGGAGAAATTTGTGTGCTGCTCTGCATATAGAACAAAAACTCACCACTGCTTACCATCCTCAGACGAATGGGCAGACGGAGAGGGTGAACCAGTGGCTAGAGCAATACCTACGTTGTTTCTGCTCTCACCAACAAGATTCTTGGGCCACCTACTTGCCCCTAGCAGAATTTGCCTATAATAATAATAAGAGTTCTACAACTGGCACATCACCATTTTTTATAAATTATGGTTTACATCCAAATTTCACACTACTTCCGAAGATTGACACCCCATGTCCTCAGGTGAATGATCTGGTTAATGACATTTCTGCTAACTTTTCTTCAATTCGTGAACATATTCTTCAGGCACAGGCATCACAACGCAGGTACTACGATCTTCGCCACAGACCTAGTCCTCAATATTCCGTAGGACAACAAGTATGGCTCTCCACTAAGAACCTCAAGATACCTTATCCTTGTAGGAAACTAGGTAAACTCTTTTTGGGTCCTTACCCTATCGTCAGGGTAAATGGTCCAACAACAGTTACACTCCAACTACCATCAACTTTTAAGATACATCCAACTTTCCATGTGTCTCTTATCAAACCTTGCAACCTACCCATAACAAATATTACATCAGAAGACCCAATACCTTCTGCTAATCTTGATTGCCAGTATGAGGTTCATAGCATTCTGGATTCTAGACTACGTCGTGGGAATCTTTTCTATTTGGTTCATTGGAAAGGTTTTGGCCATGAGGATGATTCCTGGGAGCCTGCCTCGAACATATCTGCTCCACGTCTGATTTCCCTCTTCCATAGACGTAACCCTGATCGTCCTAGGCCTTGAACCTCGCTGTGGTTCTTTTTGTGGGGGGCTCTGTCAGGGTTACTGCTTGCTAATGATCTGTCCCTTTAAGAGCCTCCTATATCAAGCACTTCCCCCCAGCATTCATTGCTGGTTAATTGAGAAAGGATTCACAGCACAAGCGTTACACTGAGAGTTTTCCTCACTCTCCAACAGCCTCATAAATTCTTATTTGAAGAGTTACTGATAACATCTCTTATTTTTCATTCCTACATCTAGCAGCTCTTCTACTCAATTCAACACTGGAAGATATTTCATACTATAAGGAAATCAAACTAACTCGACATCAAACCCTGAAGCATTTACAAGGTAACAGGATTCAAGCAGCTTCATACACAGCACAGCAAGTAGCGGTGACGTCATCAGCTGCAGCCGCAACCGCTCTCCCTCTGAGTACCACGCTGCTGTTCATAACAAACGGACAAGTAACAATTCCTGTGTTCTCAGGTCAGACCTAATTATTTTATTATTAATCGTTATCCTTACTTATTTTGATGAACTTTACCTGCCTAATTAAGGAATACTATATTTTACGTTACTGCTTAATTTGAACTGTTTGCATTATCAAATGCCCTGAAAGTAATACAGTTTATGAAGTTAATAAACTGTCACTTATTGGGTAAATAGTAATACATTATATGAAGCACTGACAACGAATTCATCAAGCTTCTTTTATGTTACAAACCTACTTTTGAGGAAATTGTTGGTTCTTATTTATAAAACAAAATTAAATGCTTGTTCAAATTGCTACAAATACAGACTATTACAATTAGTAACTTTGGACACAAAGAATTTGGTGTATCAGATCTCCAGATATAAGTATATAGCAGCCCTCACTCCAGCCCATATTCAACACTAAAGTACTAGGAGCAATAACCTTTACTTGTACTGATCTGCTGACATCAGGAAAATCGGTGCTTAAGAGTGATTTTAAGTGTATTCCTATTTTTAACGTAACCCAATAAAGGTTATATTTTAATTTGCAATCTGTTTTCTCCCCTTCCACTTATTCCTTAGGGAATAATTTGTATCATCCAGTTAGATTCAATTGATTTATAGACCTAGGAGTGCTATAAGTGTATACTTTCTCTTTCTTTGCTAAACACGGTTTTATACACAGCACCCACATCCTGACAAATTATTAAATAAGTGTAGGAATTAAGGTCTCATACGTTAGTAGTGCCATTGGTTTCTTTTCAAATTTCGACTTATTGACATTTGTTGATGTTAAATTCTGGATGCAGAGAAGTGAATCTGCTGAGATATCTTACAGCTGATCCCACTCATCTTCCAACCCCACCCCCAGCACACGGTCCTCTCTTTTCTCTGTCACGTGTATTATTTCTGTTGTTCCACTTAAAAAACAAATGACCTTTAAATGACACAAGTTAATTTAGTTTGAGAAAGGAAATTGATTTAAACTCCACCGATACTTAGAAGCGATGACCAATGCAAGAATGAGTTGTAATTAGAGTAGGTCATTCCTGCATTAGACCCTAGTTTATGGCTACCAAGTATTATGTCTATAACCCTATGGTCAACATATCTTGGGCAATAAAACAAACTTTAGAATAATAGAGAAAATGAGCACCATTATATCTAATGGGTTTAGAGCAACATATAATAAGATATTTATAAAGTACAGTCCTGGGTGTAACTAGATCTCAATGGGTCTGAGGACAGTCTGTATCTGGGACCACCATTACAACAGCATCCCCTCCAATGCACCATTAAGTCCTTATAGTTGTAATTTGCCAACATAAAACAACCATCACTATCATATCTGAATAGTAACAGAAACTCTTTATCCACAAAGTTGTGTCTAAGATACAATTTAAAGTGTATTAGCAATATACAGTAGATGTGTTTGCCAAAAGGTTTTTGTTGTCATTGTCAGAGTGCTATATTTTAACAAGATTGTGACCTACTGCCATTTACAAACACACTATGTAGACAAAGTATTCAGACACCTGCACATATGTAAATAAATGAGCATGTGAATAACCAGGTGTTCATACACTGGTGTACTGGGTGCAATTTTTTAAGGGGAGCATCTGCCGGACCTATCAGTAGTGATGCACCGAAATGGAAATTCTGGACCGAAACCGAATCCGAAAATCTGGGATGCACTTGGCCGAAAAACCGAAACTGATACCGAAAATGTATTTTTTCAAATTATTTTTTTTTAGTTTTTTTTTTTTTGCATAATTAGAGCCAATAAAAAAGCCCACACTTTTATTGAAAGTAACACACTAAAATTGGACAAAAATATCTTAAAACAATAATATGCTACACAATAATTTTACCAAGAAAAAAAAAACAGGCAAACAATAATGCCATTTTCGACCAAAATGTTTCTGCGACCAAACTTTTGGTGCATCCCTACTTAAAACAATTATAAATATCAATATACTGTATTATTCTTCATTTAGTTCTATGTAACATAATCATTTTTTTACCAATTATCCAAATAAAGTATAATCCTAGAAAACTCATTATATGCAGAACAGTAAGTGAAGTAATAAACTTAAACAGCAGCTCTAGGCTAGCATCAAATTTGAAATATGCTCCACAATAATTTTACCGAAACTAACAGGCAAAAAAAACGAAAACCGAAATAGCCAAAAATGCAATTTTTGGCCGAAACTTTCTGCGGCCGAAATTTCGGTGCATCCCTACCTATCAGAATGTGCTGGAAGCGAATATGCTGCAAAGAGCTGAACTGACTAACTGTTGAAAGGGGCATGATGGTTTAATGCCCCCTCAATAAACATTCAAAACTCAATGTCACCATTGCAGAAACAGAAGAAGTGACGCTCATAAAAAAATAATAATCTTGCACTGCTATGATTGTAACAAACTGTGTATGCGTTAGCCATTCCACATATGACACAAATTAATTATCTAAAGTAGATATGCAATTGACTAGGGCCTGTGAAGACACTGTTCAATATACTAGGCACCAGTAGTGTGATTACGAAGACTGGTAGTTAGCAGAGTATCCAAGTAAGTAAGGTGTTTTAGAGCAGTTTCAATTGGAGAAGATGTTAGATATTACAAATTCTGTATGCCTGGTGTTGTGATACTAATAATCACTTGTCTGCTAGGGTTGAGTTTTCACAGACACTCAGGAGAACAGTTTGGTTGAGTTAAGAATATCCTTTAATATTAGGGTGTTTTGTTGCTGCGGCTAATTACATTGCTTTTGTCTTTAATAACTTTGTAGAAATGCTGCAATTGTTACAAATGCAAGATTGATATACTTAATTTGCTCAAGATCATTATAATACACCCTTCCTTCATTCTATCGCTGCTTAATTTGTTAACTTGAGAAATAGTATAATGTCATTAAAGTAAGTTAACCTGTGTTTTTCTGGAAGTAGACAGTGCTAGGATAAAAGCGTGTAACTTGAATAAAATCCCATATCCTACATCGTGTACTCCCACATCTATAAGTACCTTTATGAGTCAACCAAGAGCTTAATTCTTGAATTCTTGTTTTCTTTGTAACTTAGTAGGCAAGTTCCATGTTCCATATGGTAATATTTAATCGGTATTAAAAACAATATCCCTTTTTAGCTATTTGTCTTAAAACAAGCACAATTGTGATTTAAATCCTTAATAAAAAGTAACACAAATGTGATAGTGATTTAATCCCTTGACTGCCATCAACAAATATGCAGCAATGATATAACCCTTGGTTGCCCAGAATACATGTGGCAGTGATGTAAGCATCTTAACCTCTTAAGGACATATGACGGAATTTTTCCATCATAAAACAATTGAGCAAACAGAAAGCTGTGTCCTTAAAGGGTTAAACTACAGGAACAAAATAATGGAAGTATATTTCAGAGGTTTTTTTTACTTCAAATCAAACATTTTAATTGCAATCTCAAATTGTTTAATTACTTTTTAAAGCAGCAAAGCCCGCTCATATGTTAAGCTCACAAGCATATTTCCCTTATTCCTCATCTCTACTAAAACACTAATAAATACAACACAATTTCATAATCAACAAATGCATAACAATGTAATAACACTTTGAATTTCACATAACCAGTAGATTTTTTTCTGACAAATGTCTTTAATTTAAATGTCCCCTGTATCATGCCAGGGGTAAATCAACCCATCACAGATTCATATACATATATATCTCTTGCAGATGCTCAGCAAGAACTGGTGCCTCAGAAAGTGTGCAAAATTTGATCATGAAAACAGAATTTATGCTTACCTGATAAATTTCTTTCCTTTGCGATGTACCGAGTCCACAGATTCATCACAGCAGAGCTGTCTATATAGCTCCCCCCTTAACTCCACCCCCCAGTCATTCAACCGAAGGCCAAGGAAGAAAAGGAGAAACTATAAGGTGCAGAGGTGACTAAAGTTTACATAAAAAATACTATCCGTCTTGAATAGACAGGGCGGGCCGTGGACTCGGTACATCGCAAAAGAAAGAAATTTATCAGGTAAGCATAAATTCTGTTTTCTTTTGCAAGATGTACCGAGTCCACGGATTCATCCTAACTTGTGGGATACCAATACCAAAGCTTTAGGACACGGATGAAGGGAGGGACAAGACAGGAACCTAAACGGAAGGCACCACTGCTTGCAAAACCTTTCTCCCAAAAATAGCCTCCGAAGAAGCAAAAGTATCAAATTTGGAAAATTTGGAAAAGGTATGAAGCGAAGACCAAGTCACAGCCTTACAAATCTGTTCAACAGAAGCATCATTATTAAAAGCCCATGTGGAAGCCACCGCTCTAGTGGAGTGAGCTGTAATTCTTTCAGGAGGCTGCTGTCCAGCAGTCTCATAAGCCAAACGGATGATGCTTTTCAGCCAAAAGGAAAGAGAGGTAGCCGTAGCCTTTTGACCTCTACGCTTTCCAGCATAGACAACAAACAAAGAAGATGATTGGCGAAAATCTTTGGTTGCCTGCAAATAAAACTTCAAGGCACGAACCACGTCCAAGTTGTGCAACAGACGGTCCTTCTTAGAAGAAGGATTAGGACACAGAGAAGGAACAACAATTTCCTGATTGATATTCCTGTTAGAAACAACCTTAGGGAGGAACCCAGGTTTGGTACGCAAAACCACCTTATCAGCATGGAAAACAAGATAAGGCGAGTCACATTGTAATGCAGATAGTTCAGAAACTCTTCGAGCTGAAGAGATAGCAACTAGAAACAGAACTTTCCAAGATAGAAGCTTAATATCTATGGAATGCATGGGTTCAAACGGAACCCCCTGAAGAACTTTAAGAACTAAATTGAGACTCCATGGCGTAGCAACAGGTTTAAACCCAGGCTTAATTCTAACTAAAGCCTGACAAAAAGCCCGAACGTCTGGGACATCTGCCAGACGCTTGTGCAACAGAATAGTCAAAGCAGATATCTGTTCCTTTAAGTAACTAGCGGACAATCCTTTCTCCAACCTTCTTCCTAGGAATCCTGATCTTACTCCATGAGTAGCCTTTGGATTCACAGCAAAAAATATATTTACGCCATATCTTATGATAGATCGTCCTGGTGACAGGCTTTCAAGCCTGAATCAAGGTATCTATGACCGACTCAGAGAAACCCGGCTTTGATAAAATCAAGCGTTCAATCTCCAAGCAGTCAGTTGCAGAAAAATTAGATTTAGATGCTTGAATGGACCTTGAATCAAAAGGTCCCATCTCAGTGGCAGAGTCCATGGTGGCAGAGATGACATGTACACCAGGTCTGCATACCAAGTCCTGCGTGGCCACGCAGGCGCTATCAAAATCACTGAAGCTCTCTCCTGTTTGATTCTGGCAATCAGACGCGGAAGGAGAGGGAATGGTGGAAACACATAAGCCAGGTTGAACAACCAGGGTACTGCTAGAGCATCTATCAGTACTGCCTGAGGTTCCCTTGACCTGGATCCGTAACAAGGAAGTTTGGCGTTCTGACGAGACGCCATCAGATCCAATTCTGGTGTGCCCTATAGCTGAACCAGTTGAGCAAACACCTCCGGATGGAGCTCCCACTCCCCCGGATGAAAAGTCTGACGACTTAGAAAATCTGCCTCCCAGTTCTCCACCCCTGGGATATAGATCACTGATCGATGGCAAGAGTGAGTCTCTGCCCATCGGATTATCCTGGAAACTTCTATCATCGCCAAGGAACTACTTGTTCTCCCCTGATGATTGATATAAGCTACAGTCGTGATGTCCGACTGAAACCTGGATGAATCCGGCCGAAGCCAGCTGAGGCCACGTCTGAAGAGCATTGAATATCGCTCTTAATTCCAGAATATTTATCGGTAGGAGGGCCTCCTCCTGAGTCCACAAACCCTGTGCTTTCAGGGAATTCCAGACTGCACCCCAGCCCAGTAGGCTGGCGTCCGTCGTCACAATAACCCACGCTGGCCTGCGGAAACACATTCCCCTGGACAGGTGATCCTGTGACAACCACCAAAGAAGAGAGTCTCTGGTTTCTTGATCCAGATTTATCTGAGGAGATAAATCTGCATAATCCCCATTCCAATGTTTGAGCATGCATAGATGCAAGCGAGCAACCGGAACTATGTCCATTGCCGCTACCATAAGTCCGATTACCTCTATACACTGAGCCACTGACGGCTGAGGAATGGAATGAAGAGCTCGGCAGGTGGTTAAAATCTTTGATTTCCTGACCTCCGTCAGAAATATTTTTATGTCCACCGAATCTATCAGAGTTCCCAGGAATGGAACTCTTGTGAGAGGAATAAGAGAACTCTTTTTCACGTTCACCTTCCACCCATGAGATCTTAGAAAGGCCAACACTAAGTCCGTGTGAAACTTGGCAAGTTGGAAAGTCGACGCTTGAATTAAGATGTTGTCTAGATAAGGCGCCACTGCTATGCCCCTCGGCCTTAGGACCGCCAGAAGGGACCCTAGCACCTTTGTGAAGATTCTTGGCGCCGTGGCCAACCCAAAGGGAAGAGCCACAAACTGGTAATGCCTGTCCAGAAAGGCAAACCTGAGGAACTGGTGATGATCTTTGTGGATAGGAATGTGTAGATTTGCATCCTTTAGATCCACGGTAGTCATATATTGACCCTCCTGGATCATTGGCAAAATAGTCTGAATGGTCTCCATCTTGAAGGATGGAACTCTTAGGAATTGGTTTAGGATCTTGAGATCTAGAATTGGTCTGAAGGTTCCCTCTTTTTTGGGAACCACAAACAGATTGGAGTAGAAACCTTGCCCCTGTTCTGTTTTCGGAACTGGGCAGATCACTCCCATGGTAAAAAGGTCTTCTACACAGCGTAAGAACGCCTCTCTTTTTGTCTGGTTTACAGACAATTGAGAAAGATGGAACCTCCCCCTTGGAGGAGAATCTTTGAAATCTAGGAGATACCCCTGGGTTACAATTTCTACGGCCCAGGAGTCCTGAACGTCTCTTGCCCAAGCCTGAGCAAAGAGAGAAAGTCTGCCCCCTACTCGATCCGGTCCTGGATCGGGGGCTACCCCTTCATGCTGTCTTAGTGGCAGCAACAGGCTTTTTGGCCTGTTTACCCTTGTTCCAAGCCTGGTTAGGTCTCCAGGTTGGCTTGGATTGAGCAAAGTTCGCCTCTTGCTTTGCAGAAGGGGAAGAGGAAGCGGGACCACCCTTGAAGTTTGAAAGGAACGAAAATTATTTTGTTGGGTCCTTGTCTTATTTGACTTATCTTGAGGGAGGGCATGACCCTTCCCTCCAGTGATGTCTGAAATGATCTCTTTCAGTGCAGGCCCGAATAGGGTCTTACCTTTGAAAGGGATGGTCAAAAGGTTAGATTTAGATGACACATCAGCTGACCAGGACTTAAGCCATAACGCTCTTTGCGCTAAAATGGCAAAACCTGAATTCTTTGCCGCTAACTTAGCAAGATGAAAAGCTGCGTCTGTAATAAAAGAATTAGCCAACTTAAGGGCCTTAATTCTGTCCAATATATCATCTAGTGGGGTCTCCATCTGAAGAGCCTCTTCTAGAGCCTCAAACCAAAAAGCAGCTGCAGTGCCATCTGCCATGAGTCCTTTATGGTGTCAGAAATGGGGAACATTTTCTTAAAAACAGGAGGGGGAGCGAACAGAATACCTGGTCTATCCCACTCCTTAGTAACAATGTCCGAAATCCTCTTAGGGACCGGAAAAACATCAGTGTAAACAGGAACCTCTAAATATTTGTCCATTTTACACAATTTCTCTGGAACGACAATAGGGTCACAATCATCCAGAGTAGCTAAAACCTCCCTGAGCAATAAACAGAGGTGCTCTAGCTTAAATTTAAATGCCGTCATATCTGAATCTGTCTGAGGGAACATCTTTCCTGAATCAGAAATCTCTCCCTCAGACAGCAAATCCCTCATCCCTACCTCAGAACATTGTGAAGGAATATCGGATACGGCTACTAAAGCGTCAGAAGGCTCAGCATTTGTTCTTAACCCAGAGCTACTGCGCTTCCCTTGCAACCCTGACAGTTTAGATAAAACCTCTGTGATGGTAGTATTCATAGCTGAAGCCATATCTTGCAAGGTGAAAGAATTAGACACACTAGAAGTACTTGGCGTCGCTTGTGCGGGCGTAACTGGTTGTGACACTTGGGGAGAACTAGATGGCAAAACCTGATTTACTTCTGTCTGAGAATCATTTAATGCCAAATTCTTATAAGTCAAAATATGCTGTTTGCAATTTATAGACATATCAGTACAATTGGGACACATTCTTAGAGGGGGTTCCACAATGGCTTCTAAAGAAATTGAACAATGAGTTTCTTCAGTGTCAGACATGTTTAACAGGCTAGTAATGAAGCAAGCAAGCTTGGAAAACACTTTATTTAATGAAAAAACACAATTTGCAAAAACTGTACTGTACCTTTAAGAGAAAAAAAGGCATACACAAACTGCAAAACAGGTTAAAATTGCTTCAAAAATTCCGAAATTTTAACAGTGTACCCACTAAGCTTTAGAAGGATTGCACCACAAGTAAAAAAGCAATAGACCCCCAAATGAAACAAACGGATTGATAATTGTCTAAAACCGGTTAAAACCCCCTAAAGCACCTTGCCACAGCTCTGCTATGGCCCTACCTGCCCTTAGGAAGCGATAATATGGGGTTTAAAGCTTCAATTAGTCCCTCAGAAGACTATCAGGACAAGTTGCTTGCTGCTTGTAAATGTAGGCCCCGCCCACCTCACTCGATGTTGCTGGGGCCTACACAAAACTAACAAACCCTGCCTGAAAGCCATGTGGCGTATAAACAACCCCAAAGAACCCTCAAGCAAATGTCCCATAAAACAGAGAAAGTTACTCCCAGACACAAAAACGTTTGTCCCAAATTCACATAACAAATTGAGTGCCCCACAAAAAATTAACCCTTTATGCAAGCTAGTAAAAACCTCTGATAACACTAGGATTACTGCTTACCCTTCCCCTAATGGGGACACTGTCAGCCTTTCTGAGTTAACACAGTCTCTGCATAAAATATGACTGAACATACCTCATTGCTGTATAGCAAGAAACCGTTCCTCACACTGAAGTTTTCCTGTACTCCTCAGCTTCTGTGGGAACAGCAGTGGACCTTAGTTACAAATGCTAAGATCATCATCCTCCAGGCAGAAATCTTCATCTATGTCCTGCCTGAGAGTAAATAGTACAACACTGGTACCATTTAAAAATAACAAACACTTGATTGAAGATAAAATAAAACTAACAGTTTAACACATCTTCTCTTTACCCTTCCTGCTTAGAGCCAACAAAGAGAATGACTGGGGGTGGAGTTAAGTGGGGAGCTATATAGACAGCTCTGCTGTGGTGCTCTCTTTGCTACTTCCTGTCAGGAAGGACAATATCCTACAAGTTAGGATGACTCGGTACATCTTGCAAAAGAAAGTTATAATTTTGAGTTGCTTTAAAAATCCTCTTTTTCCTAATTTCCTAAATGTATTGAACCATTTCATTATTCCTACTTCCACTACATAGTTTATCTCACCCATGAAAACAAAACAAAATATATAATAGAAGTAAACTGGAAACTATTTAAAAATGTACGCTCTTTCTTAATCATGAAAGATAAAAAATCCAGGTTCCATTTTCATTTAAGGTTTTTCTTCTAGGTTTTATCCAAATAAAAGTTTGCTGTCAAATTGTATAAGCTTCTCCTTAGATGCACTGCCATCTGACCAGGTTTTTAGCAGCACAGCCAGACAAAATGTTAAAGAAAGCTTTACAAATAAAGAGAACAGCTATGCTTGTCTAAAATTGAAAGACTTCTGGAGTAGCGTGCGTTAGCCACAGAGGGACCAAAGAAAAAAGCCTACCACTTGAAAAAAGTTCACATATGGAGGATTCATTGTGGTCCATTGAGTTTTAAATAAGGTACCACCCCTCCCTGTAGTTAGATAGCAGTGCAATTGCCAATACTGAAACTGGGTCACCCACCACTGGTGGAATTTCCAACTATGTAAAACATTTTGAGATAGAAACATACGCCTAGATTTAGAGTTTTGTCTGTAAAGACCCGCGGTGCTAATGCTCCTATTTTTTTCAGCGCACCCTTAAGACAACGCTGGCATTTAGATTTGTCTGAATGGCTGCGTTAGCCTCAGAAAAGGGAGCGTTGAGCATAATTTAGCTCCACTTCAACCCTCAATACCAGCGCTGCTTACGGTAGCGGTAAGCTGGAAAAACGTGCTCATGCACGATATCCCCAGAGGAAACAATGGGGCTGAGCTGGCTGAAAAAAAAAACTAACACCTGCAAAAAAGCAGCGTTCAGTTGCTAACGCAACCCCATTGTTTCCAATGGGGAAACACTTTCTAAGTCTGCACCTAACACCCTAACATGAACCCCGAGTCTAAACACCCCTAACCTTACACTTATTAACCCCTAATCTGCCGCCCCCGCTATCGCTGACACCTGCATTTTATTATTAACTCCTTATCTGCCGCTCCGGACAACGCCGCAACCTACATTATCGCTATGAACCCCTAATCTACCGCCCCTAACATCGCCGATACCTATATTATATTTATTACCCCCTAATCTGCCCCCCCCCCTCAACGTTGCCGCCACCTACCTACACTTATTAACCCCTAATCTGCCGACCGGACCTCGCCGCCACTATAATAAATGTATTAACCCCTAAACCGCCGCACTCCCGCCTCGCAAACACTATAACAAATTGTATTAACCCCTAATCTGCCCTCCCTAACATCGCCGTCACCTACCTACAATTATTAACCCCTAATCTCACGCCCTCAACGTCGTCGCTACTATAATAAAGTTATTAACCCCTAAACCTAAGTCTAACCCTAACACCCCCTTATAATTTATATATAATTTAAATTAATCGAAATAAATTTACTATAATTAAATAAATTATTCCTATTTAAAACTAAATACTTACCTATAAAATAAACCCTAATATAGCTACAATATAACTAATAGTTACATTGTAGCTATTTTAGGATTTATATTTATTTTACATGCAACTTTGTACTTATTTTAACTAGGTACAATAGCAATTAAATAGGTAATAACTATTTAATAGCTACCTAGTTAAAATAATTACAAAATTACCTGTAAAATAAATCCTAACCTAAGTTACACATACACCTAACACTACACTATCAATAAATTAAATAAATAAATTACCTACAATTAGCTAAACTAAAATACAATTAAATAAACTAAACTATAATACACCTCGCCAATAGAATGCAAGGTCAATCCGATTGGCTGATTGGATAGAGCTGATTGGGGAACCCTCATTTACTTCTGACTGAGAATCATCTATTGCTCTATTTTTAAGTGCTAATATATGTTCTTTATAGTTTATAGACATATCAGTACAATTGGGACACATTCTAAGAGGGGGTTCCACAATGGCTTCCAAACATATTAAACAAGGATTTTCCTTGGTGTCAGACATGTTAAACAGGCTAGTAATGTAACAAGCAAGCTTGGGAAACACTGTAATCAAAGTAAAAAACACTTAGAAATAAAACGGTACTGTGCCTTTAAGAGAAAAAAAGCTGCACCAGTTCTGCAAAACAGTGTAAAAAAGCAGTAAACTTAACAAAATTTTTACAGTAGCATTATAAAGGCTTAGTAACTTTGCACAGCTATGCAAATAAACAATTAACCCTTAAATGGCAAAAACGGATTGAAAAAACATTAACCCCAGTAAAAAAAGACTTTCAGCACCATGTCACAGCTCTGCTGTGGCTCCTACCTGCCCTTCAGAACGATTTGTGGGGGAAAAAACTTCTTTAACAACCCTCAAACACAGCAGAAACGACAGGAGAAGCAGTGATATGTCTCAGGGGAAAGGAAACTGCGCAACTGAGGCGCGAAAATAGGCCCCTTCCACCTCACTCAATGTTTTGAGGCCTACCAGAGAAACACCAGAGTGTCCCTTAACTAAACATGTGAGTTACAAAACTCAAAACCAAGCCACAATGACCCCTTTAGTCCCTTCAAAAAACGATATAAATGCATCAAAAAATAAAACGTTTTTTCCTAACAGTGTCACCAGTAACTAATGAGCCCTTGCAAGCAAGCTGAAATTCCTGTTAAAGTATCTGAATACAGCTTACCCTTCCCTCATGGGGATATTGTCAGCCTTTTCTAGATTTAACACAGTCTCTCTAAAAAAATATAGACTGAACATACCTCATATGCAGCTTAGTCTGCAAACCGTTCTCCCAACTGAAGTTGTCCTATACTCTTCAGGCCTTGTGAGAACAGCAGTGGATCTTAGTTACAAAGTGCTAAGATCATCATCCCTCTTGCAGAAATCTTCATCCCTTTTCTGCCAGAGAGTAAATAGTACACACCGATAGCATTTAAAATAATAAACTCTTGCTTGAGAAGTAAAAAACTACATTTTAGTCACCACATAACTCTTTGCCCTTCCTAGCAGTTAAGCAGGCAGAGAGAATGACTGGGGGGTGGAGCTAAGGGCGGAGCTATATAGACAGCTCTGCTGTGGGTGCTCTCTCTGCCACTTCCTGTAGGGAAGGAGAATATCCCACAAGTAAGGATGAATCCGTGGACTCGATACATCTTACAAGAGAAAAGAGAATCTCAGAAACCGATAGTGGTCTTGATAAATTGGAATATGAAGATTAGCATCCTGTAAGTCTATTGTGGACATAAAATGCCCTTGCAGAATAGTCCTTATAGTCACCATCTTGAAAGTTGGGACTCTTACAAAACGATTTAAAAACTTAAAATCCAGAACTGGTCTGAAAGAATTCTCTTCCTTGGGACAATGAATAGATTTGATTAGAACCCCAAACCCTGTTCCTGGAGAGGAACTGGTACAATCACCCCTGAAAGTTCTAGATCTGAATTATAGGTTAGAGAACTGGCACTAGATATAGTGTATAGAGGAATAAATGGATAATAAATCCGGTGCTACCCTTCAATATATATAAGTATAGATGAACAGGTAAGAGAACCTAAAGTTTAAGGGTTTAATATAGCACTCATTCCTACTAAGGTTAATTATAAAAAATTTAATTTTTATTTACTTAAAGTTAAAAAATAATAAAGGAGAGTCAACACCTTTATAGTACCCACTAGCTCGCTGTGCACCTTGTCCCCCTGTTTCCTGGCCGATAGCAGCTCCCTCGGCTTCAGGTGACAGGGACAAGGGACAGCAATTAAAACCAATATAAATGTGCACCGAGGTGCTTACAATTTCCACAAACGCGTTTCGGCTGTGTAAACCAGCCTTTGTCAATGTGTAAGAGCAAACCGAGGCCCGGGTGCCACCCTCTTATATAGTGCTAACACAGACTATCCCCACCAATCCGCTTCGGCCTTTGACAACGCCCATCATCGCACCAATAAGCCACTGTGCATTCAGGGCGTATCCTGATGCTCACATTTGATAGGATTCCTCTGAAGCGGCTTCGTCTCTACTGATTTTCTATTGGTTGCGCGTAATAACAACTTATACTCACTTAATAAACAAACAAACAAACTTCCTAAGAGTGAACATATTGCGTTATTTGTAATATCCATCATCTCGTAATTATTAATAGCTGATACCATCATTGCTATATATTACTGTTCGAGTTAAGTCTTTAGCAACTGTTCTTTGTAATTCAGTGTTAGAATGTCCTGTCTGCACGGCTAATCGTAATATGATTAAACATCCTTAATCTTTTTTCTATGCTCATGCATTAAACGACTACTGTCTTTTCATCATTGACATATCATATTTTAAACAAAATCTTGTGTGATTATATTTTCTAATTGTCTCGTGAATGTGGCCATTCCCAGGGCGGATTACAGTATTGCAATATTCTTCTGAAGTGTTTCCGTGGGTGTATTTCAATTCCAACTGTCACTTCATCATTTCTGCAGTGTTCGAGTTAGGTGATTCCTTATAGTGAGTCATGTGATTACTGACTTGGTATAGTTACTCAGATCACTATACATAAATAATAGTCACATATCTAGAACTAAGAGATCACTGTCCAGTTTAATCTCTGTTTTATTTATGTTGAGTCTAAGATTTACGTTCTCTAGCAGAGTCATGACCCATTAATATTATTATGGAATTTCTATGCGAAGTTGGTAATTCTATTACATTTAACCCAGTTATACATAGCCATCACTCACAGACAGTATGTTAGCTAATATATGTGCATTACATGTATCAAGATTTTAGAAAAATGTCACTGAAGTTTAGCTTCATATCTTTATGGTATCATTATTATTAATGTTTCATTTCGATGGTGTAAATCAGATATGTTAATTGATAGACAAAATATTGCCTGATTAGAGTATGAAGTCAAATATGTTTCTATCATCTCTTATAGGTAAAGATGCATTGCACTCATTTATAATTATAGCATGTTTTATTAATGTGATAAGACTTATGTAAATGCTTATCTACCTAGATATATAATCCTCACATAGTAGTATTAGTATGAAAATACATATACAATATGTTTGGGTTTTTTTCTATATGCTTTTTATAAGCGGATGATGTTTATGAGAGTAGTTGTTAGATTGTAGTAGTTGTTGGCAACTAAAAGGGAGGGGGGGGGGACAGATAAAGCACTATGGGCGGCACGTTAAAACAAAATAACTTATTACATGTATGCACAATGTACCATATGAATGTTGATTATACATTCACAATATTAATCATCCTGTGTTCCCTTTCGAACACTTAAGAAGGTTTATCATGGAATGTTATTTGAACTAAAATCAACATTTTCATTTTACATTTATACAACTTTGTAAAGTATTGTTCTAAATACAGATTCGGAAAACTAAGATTATCATTCCTCCTAATTTACAAGAAAACCCAATAATTATTTGCTTCGTTCATTCCGTGTGGCATTACTGTGTTTAATTTAAATATCCAACTCGTTTCTTTTTGTAACAGAGTATTCTCAGTACTACCACCTCTAATACCCGGTTTCACTTTTTCTATGCCCCAACATTTGAAGGATGTAGTTTTGCCTGCATGGTTTAGCAGGAAATGTTTTGCTACACTTGTGATTTTTTTACCTTCTTTCATATCTTTTTTGGCATTACGTATATTACTGAGGTGTTCAATTATTCTGGTACCCAATTTACGAGTTGTCATGCCTGTGTATATTAAATTGCATGAACATGATAAACAGTATATGACGTTCTCACTTTGACAGTTAATATGAGTTTTAATTTTCCAATTCTTTGAAAATCTGTCAGTTATAGAATCTTTTTTAGTCATAAACTGACAGATTTTACAATGGCCACACGGAGTAGAGCCTTGATATATTGGTTTTTTATTTCTGTTTCTGTCAAAGTGACTTTGTGTGAGATTATCTCTTAAATTTCTGGCACGTCTGAACGTAAAAGATGGTCTTTCCGGTACCAATCCTTTTAAACGTTCATCACTTTGGAGGATATGCCAGTGTTTTTTTACAATTGAGCTCACTTTGTCACTTTGATTATAATAGGTGGATATAAATCTAATGGTGTTCTCATCTGATCCACATTTTTTGTTTTTCGGTTTTAGAAGATCTGACCTATTTTTAGCTAGTGCTTTTTGATAAGCCTTGGCTAGTAGTTTCTTAGAGTAGCCCCTTTGAAGTAGTCTTTCTCTCAATTCTGTTGCCGCTTGTTTAAAAGAGTTTAGGTCTGTGCAATTTCTCCTTATTCTAAGGTATTCACCATATGGTAAACTGGTGATTGTGGACGGATGATGGTTGCTATGTGCATGTAGAATATTGTTTGTGGCAGTAGCTTTTCTATATGTGTCCGTCACTAATTTGTTATCATTTTTAGAGATGGTTAGGTCCAAAAACTCAACTTTTTCATAACTGACATTATAAGTCAGGTATAATCCGAATGGATTGATGTTAAGCAATTTAATGAATTAATTTAGTGACTCCATTGGACCATCCCATATAAGGAGAATGTCATCTATATACCTGGACCAGTGGGAGATGTACTGTGTATACTGGTTCATATGTTCATTGAAAACAATCATCTCTTCCCACCAGCCCAGGTATATATTGGCATACGTTGGCGCACAAGATGTGCCCATTGCGGTGCCACAGACTTGTAAGAAAAATTTGTCATCAAACACAAAGTAATTGTGTGTGAGAACGAATTTCAATAGCTTGATAATAAACTCTTTGGTGGCTAAATCCATATCAGTATCTTTTTGTAAGAAATGAGCTATAGCTTTGATGCCCCATTCTGTTTTGATACTCGTGTAGAGGGACTCTACATCGCACGTTACTAAGATAGAGTGTTCAGTAACTGTGATGTTTTGCATTTTATTTAGAATGTGCATCGTATCTCTGGTGTGCGATGGTAGAGCCTCAACAATGCTTCTTAACCTCGCATCAACGTATCTGCTAGCTTTTTCTGTCAATGATCGAATCCCTGAGACAATTGGTCTCCCAGGTGGGCATAAACGAGTATCAAAACAGAACGGGGCATCAAAGCTATAGCTCATTTCTTACAAAAAGATACTGATATGGATTTAGCCACCAAAGAGTTTATTATCAAGCTATTGAAATTCGTTCTCACACACAATTACTTCGTGTTTGATGACAAATTTTTCTTACAAGTCTGTGGCACCGCAATGGGCACATCTTGTGCGCCAACGTATGCCAATATATACCTGGGCTGGTGGGAAGAGATGATTGTGTTCAATGAACATATGAACCAGTATACACAGTACATCTCCCACTGGTCCAGGTATATAGATGACATTCTCCTTATATGGGATGGTCCAATGGAGTCACTAAATGAATTCATTAAATTGCTTAACATCAATCCATTCGGATTATACCTGACTTATAATGTCAGTTATGAAAAAGTTGAGTTTTTGGACCTAACCATCTCTAAAAATGATAACAAATTAGTGACGGACACATATAGAAAAGCTACTGCCACAAACAATATTCTACATGCACATAGCAACCATCATCCGTCCACAATCACCAGTTTACCATATGGTGAATACCTTAGAATAAGGAGAAATTGCACAGACCTAAACTCTTTTAAACAAGCGGCAACAGAATTGAGAGAAAGACTACTTCAAAGGGGCTACGCTAAGAAACTACTAGCCAAGGCTTATCAAAAAGCACTAGCTAAAAATAGGTCAGATCTTCTAAAACCGAAAAACAAAAAATGTGGATCAGATGAGAACACCATTAGATTTATATCCACCTATAATAATCAAAGTGACAAAGTGAGCTCAATTGTAAAAAAACACTGGCATATCCTCCAAAGTGATGAACGTTTAAAAGGATTGGTACCGGAAAGACCATCTTTTACGTTCAGACGTGCCAGAAATTTAAGAGATAATCTCACACAAAGTCACTTTGACAGAAACAGAAATAAAAAACCAATATATCAAGGCTCTACTCCGTGTGGCCATTGTAAAATCTGTCAGTTTATGACTAAAAAAGATTCTATAACTGACAGATTTTCAAAGAATTGGAAAATTAAAACTCATATTAACTGTCAAAGTGAGAACGTCATATACTGTTTATCATGTTCATGCAATTTCATATACACAGGCATGACAACTCGTAAATTGGGTACCAGAATAACTGAACACCTCAGTAATATACGTAATGCCAAAAAAGATATGAAAGAAGGTAAAAAAATCACAAGTGTAGCAAAACATTTCCTGCTAAACCATGCAGGCAAAACTACATCCTTCAAATGTTGGGGCATAGAAAAAGTGAAACCGGGTATTAGAGGTGGTAGTACTGAGAATACTCTGTTACAAAAAGAAACGAGTTGGATATTTAAATTAAACACAGTAATGCCACACGGAATGAACGAAGCAAATAATTATTGGGTTTTCTTGTAAATTAGGAGGAATGATAATCTTAGTTTTCCGAATCTGTATTTAGAACAATACTTTACAAAGTTGTAAAAATGTAAAATGAAAATGTTGATTTTAGTTCAAATATTATTCCATGATAAAACATCTTAAGTGTTCGAAAGGAAACACAGGATGATTAATATTGTGAATGTATAATCAACATTCATATGGTACATTGTGCATACATGTAATAAGTTATTTTGTTTTAACGTGCCGCCCATAGTGCTTTATCTGTTCCCCCCCTCCCTTTTAGTTGCCAACAACTACTACAATCTAACAACTACTCTCATAAACATCATCCGCTTATAAAAAGCATATAGAAAAAAACCCAAACATATTGTATATGTATTTTCATACTAATACTACTATGTGAGGATTATATATCTAGGTAGATAAGCATTTACATAAGTCTTATCACATTAATAAAACATGCTATAATTATAAATGAGTGCAATGCATCTTTACCTATAAGAGATGATAGAAACATATTTGACTTCATACTCTAATCAGGCAATATTTTGTCTATCAATTAACATATCTGATTTACACCATCGAAATGAAACATTAATAATAATGATACCATAAAGATATGAAGCTAAACTTCAGTGACATTTTTCTAAACTCTTGATACATGTAATGCACATATATTAGCTAACATACTGTCTGTGAGTGATGGCTATGTATAACTGGGTTAAATGTAATAGAATTACCAACTTCGCATAGAAATTCCATAATAATATTAATGGGTCATGACTCTGCTAGAGAACGTAAATCTTAGACTCAACATAGATAAAACAGAGATTAAACTGGACAGTGATCTCTTAGTTCTAGATATGTGACTATTATTTATGTATAGTGATCTGAGTAACTATACCAAGTCAGTAATCACATGACTCACTATAAGGAATCACCTAACTCGAACACTGCAGAAATGATGAAGTGACAGTTGGAATTGAAATACACCCACGGAAACACTTCAGAAGAATATTGCAATACTGTAATCCGCCCTGGGAATGGCCACATTCACGAGACAATTAGAAAATATAATCACACAAGATTTTGTTTGAAATATGATATGTCAATGATGAAAAGACAGTAGTCGTTTAATGCATGAGCATAGAAAAAAGATTAAGGATGTTTAATCATATTACGATTAGCCGTGCAGACAGGACATTCTAACACTGAATTACAAAGAACAGTTGCTAAAGACTTAACTCGAACAGTAATATATAGCAATGATGGTATCAGCTATTAATAATTACGAGATGATGGATATTACAAATAACGCAATATGTTCACTCTTAGGAAGTTTGTTTGTTTGTTTATTAAGTGAGTATAAGTTGTTATTACGCGCAACCAATAGAAAATCAGTAGAGACGAAGCCGCTTCAGAGGAATCCTATCAAATGTGAGCATCAGGATACGCCCTGAATGCACAGTGGCTTATTGGTGCGATGATGGGCGTTGTCAAAGGCCGAAGCGGATTGGTGGGGATAGTCTGTGTTAGCACTATATAAGAGGGTGGCACCCGGGCCTCGGTTTGCTCTTACACATTGACAAAGGCTGGTTTACACAGCCGAAACGCGTTTGTGGAAATTGTAAGCACCTCGGTGCACATTTATATTGGTTTTAATTGCTGTCCCTTGTCCCTGTCACCTGAAGCCGAGGGAGCTGCTATCGGCCAGGAAACAGGGGGACAAGGTGCACAGCGAGCTAGTGGGTACTATAAAGGTGTTGACTCTCCTTTATTATTTTTTAACTTTAAGTAAATAAAAATTCAATTTTTTATAATTAACCTTAGTAGGAATGAGTGCTATATTAAACCCTTAAACTTTAGGTTCTCTTACCTGTTCATCTATAGTTCTAGATCTGAAACACATTTCAGAAAAGCCTGAGCCTTCACAGGATTTTTTGGAACATGAGGAAGAAAGAATCTTCCCACCGGAGGTCTTATTCTGAAACCTATTCGATACCCTTGAGATACAATAGTCTGAATCCACTGATTCTGAACAGAACCTGTCCAAATTTCCTGAAATAATTTCAATCTGCCCCCACCAGCTGAACTGGATTGAGGGCCATACCTTCAAGCAGTCTAGGGGGCTGGATTTGTTTTTTTTATAAGGCTTGGTCTTATTCGAATTTGAAGATAGTCTCCAATTGGAACCAGAGGCCTTAGAGGAAGGAGTGGCTTTTTGTTCTTTATTCTGACGAAAGGAAGGAAAACGATTAGGAGCCTTAAATTTATCCTTAGACTTTTTATCTTGGGGTAAAAAAAACTCCCTTCCCCCCAGTGATAGTGTCAGGCTCAACCTTAATATCTCTAAAAGAATTTAGAATGTTTGGGCCATGTTTAGACAAGTGAACCACAACTGCTGGGATTTAGCTAGATAAATTTGTGTATGTTGCTGAAGTGGTTAATGGATGCAGCATAGAGAAATCTGGCAGCATAGTTGAGTCCATAAAACCATACAGCAGGATATAATATATTGAAGGCGTTTGTTAGTAGTTCCTATAGCCACCACATGTGTATATTGATACACTGAATAGATGTGGCAGGAAAACTAGCAAACAGTTCAAATGTGAAATACAAAACCAAATATCAGTATTACTGAAAACTGCAGTCTGAAATAGAGAAGTTATAACAGCCCTTTATATCTAAGAAATATTACAAGCTGTCAGCTTAACTATAATGAAGCACCAAGAGTGCTTTTTGTAGTGTGCACAAAATGGATTTTAAATTTAGAGAGATTGTTTGCAGAGATTCTGATAACAGTCCTTGTAATATATTCATATATTTTTATCCAAGCGCTTATAAGTTCATATATGGCAGCTTAACACTTTCCACAAGAAATGTATACATGTAGCAGATGTTCTTACCGGTATAAACTTAAGTGTAAGTTGCGGCCGTTGCAAGAAGGAGAATGCTGCATCTCAGAGTGAGGCGTGGAGGTTGTGAGGATGAAGCAGTAGGTGCTTTGTAAACAGCGTTCACAAAATAAGCTGGATCAAGAGGGAGCTTGTAAAATAGCTCTTCAGGTAGAGGATGGCTGTAAGGATACTATCTGTCTCCAATACTAAGCAATGAGAATAAGGCAGGTGAGCCTTATAAAGCTGTTGAGAGTAAGCTGCTGGGTCCTAAAGTGAGACAAGTTTGTTATGTTGTATACATAGAGAGGATGACAACCTGACAGATAGTATCCAATTAAGAACCAAATAAATTCTTACCCTGGAAAGATAAAGATAGTAATCTAGATTTAGACACCATGTCAGCATTTCAAGATTTAAGCCATAAAGCTCTTCTAGCTAAAATAGCTAAAGACATAGATTTAACATCGATCTTAATAATGTCAAATATAGCATCACAAATGAAATGATTAGCATGTTGAAGTAGAAGAACAATGCTAGACAAATCAGAATTGTCTACCTGACAAGCTAAACTGTCCAACCAAAAAGTTGAAGCAGCAGCCACATAAGTTATAGGAATGGCAGGTCTAAGAATATAACCAGAATGTAAATAAGCTTTTCTGAGATAAGATTCAATCTTCGTTAAAAAAAGTACAATCTTCCATAGGGATAGTAGTAAGTCTGGCAAGAATGGAAATAGCCCCATCAACTTTAGGGACTTTTTCCCAAAACTCTAAACTAGCCACAGGTAAAGGATACAACTTCTTAAACCAAGAAGAAGGATTAAAAGAAGAACCAGGCTTAGACCATTCCTTAGTAATCCTATCAGAAACAGCATCTAGAATAGGAAAAACCTCAGGAGCAACCTTTAAAGGTTTAAAAACAGAATGTAAAAGTTTAGGGGCTTTGTTATCAAGAATACTAGACTCTTCAATACCCAAAGTAACAACACTTCCTTCAACAAAGAACAAATATAATCAATCTTAAACAGATAGGAAGATTTGTCAATTTCAGAGTATGATTCAGGATCCTCTGAACCAGAGAGATCCTCATCAGCAGAGGATACTTCAGTATGTTGTCGATCAATACAAATTTAATCCGAATTATGAGAAGTTTCAAAAGACCTTTTACGTTTATTTGAAGGCGGAATAGCAGACAATGCCTTTTCTATAGCTGCAGCAATATAATTCTTTACATCTGCAGGAATATCTGGTGCATTAGATGTTGAAGGAACAACAGACAATTTATTTGTACTAATAGAAACATTATCAGCATTCAACAGCTTGTCATGACAGATGCCACATAATTGAGCTGAAGAAATAACATCAGCTAATTTACAACATACACACTTAGCTTTGGTAGAACTGTGTTCAGGCAGCATTGTTTCTACAGCAACATCAGAGGGAAAAACATAATTTATGTAAGAACTTACCTGATAAATTCATTTCTTTCATATTAGCAAGAGTCCATGAGCTAGTGACGTATGGGATATACATTCCTACCAGGAGGGGCAAAGTTTCCCAAACCTCAAAATGCCTATAAATACACCCCTCACCACACCCACAATTCAGTTTAACGAATAGCCAAGAAGTGGGGTGATAAAAAAGTGCGAAAGCATATAAAATAAGGAATTGGAATAATTGTGCTTTATACAAAATCATAACCACCACAAAAAAAGGGCGGGCCTCATGGACTCTTGCTAATATGAAAGAAATGAATTTATCAGGTAAGTTCTTACATAAATTATGTTTTCTTTCATGTAATTAGCAAGAGTCCATGAGCTAGTGACGTATGGGATAATGACTACCCAAGAAGTGGATCTTTCCACACAAGAGTCACTAGAGAGGGAGGGATAAAATAAAGACAGCCAATTCCTGCTGAAAATAATCCACACCCAAAATAAAGTTTAACGAAAAACATAAGCGGAAGATTCAAACTGAAACCGCTGCCTGAAGTACTTTTCTACCAAAAACTGCTTCAGAAGAAGAAAATACATCAAAATGGTAGAATTTAGTAAAAGAATGCAAAGAGGACCAAGTTGCTGCTTTGCAGATCTGGTCAACCGAAGCTTCATTCCTAAACGCCCAGGAAGTAGAAACTGACCTAGTAGAATGAGCTGTAATTCTCTGAGGCGGAGTTTTACCCGACTCAACATAGGCAAGATGAATTAAAGATTTCAACCAAGATGCCAAAGAAATGGCAGAAGCTTTCTGGCCTTTTCTAGAACCGGAAAAGATAACAAATAGACTAGAAGTCTTACGAAAAGATTTCGTAGCTTCAACATAATATTTCAAAGCTCTAACAACATCCAAAGAATGCAACGATTTCTCCTTAGAATTCTTAGGATTAGGACATAATGAAGGAACCACAATTTCTCTACTAATGTTGTTGGAATTCACAACTTTAGGTAAAAATTCAAAAGAAGTTCGCAACACAGCCTTATCCTGATGAAAAATTAGAAAAGGAGACTCACAAGAAAGAGCAGATAATTCAGAAACTCTTCTGGCAGAAGAGATGGCCAAAAGGAACAAAACTTTCCAAGAAAGTAATTTAATGTCCAATGAATGCATAGGTTCAAACGGATGAGCTTGAAGAGCTCCCAGAAACAAATTCAAACTCCAAGGAGGAGAAATTGACTTAATGACAGGTTTTATACGAACCAAAGCTTGTACAAAACAATGAATATCAGGAAGAATAGCAATCTTTCTGTGAAAAAGAACAGAAAGAGCAGAGATTTGTCCTTTCAAAGAACTTGCGGACAAACCCTTATCTAAACCATCCTGAAGGAACTGTAAAATTCTCGGTATTCTAAAAGAATGCCAGGAAAAATGATGAGAAAGACACCAAGAAATATAAGTCTTCCAGACTCTATAATATATCTCTCGAGATACAGATTTACGAGCCTGTAACATAGTATTAATCACAGAGTCAGAGAAACCTCTTTGACCAAGAATCAAGCGTTCAATCTCCATACCTTTAAATTTAAGGATTTCAGATCCTGATGGAAAAAAGGACCTTGTGACAGAAGGTCTGGTCTTAACGGAAGAGTCCACGGTTGGCAAGAGGCCATCCGGACAAGATCCGCATACCAAAACCTGTGAGGCCATGCCGGAGCTACCAGCAGAACAAACGAGCATTCCTTCAGAATCTTGGAGATTACTCTTGGAAGAAGAACTAGAGGCGGAAAGATATAGGCAGGATGATACTTCCAAGGAAGTGATAATGCATCCACTGCCTCCGCCTGAGGATCCCGGGATCTGGACAGATACCTGGGAAGTTTCTTGTTTAGATGGGACGCCATCAGATCTATTTCTGGAAGTTCCCACATTTGAACAATCTGAAGAAATACATCTGGGTGAAGAGACCATTCGCCCGGATGCAACGTTTGGCGACTGAGATAATCCGCTTCCCAATTGTCTATACCTGGGATATGAACCGCAGAGATTAGACAGGAGCTGGATTCCGCCCAAACCAAAATTCGAGATACTTCTTTCATAGCCAGAGGACTGTGAGTCCCTCCTTGATGATTGATGTATGCCACAGTTATGACATTGTCTGTCTGAAAACAAATGAACGATTCTCTCTTCAGAAGAGGCCAAAACTGAAGAGCTCTGAAAATTGCACGGAGTTCCAAAATATTGATCGGTAATCTCACCTCCTGAGATTCCCAAACTCCTTGTGCCGTCAGAGATCCCCACACAGCTCCCCAACCTGTGAGACTTGCATCTGTTGAAATTACAGTCCAGGTCGGAAGCACAAAAGAAGCCCCCTGAATTAAACGATGGTGATCTGTCCACCATGTTAGAGAGTGTCGAACAATCGGTTTTAAAGATATTAATTGAGACATCTTCGTGTAATCCTTGCACCATTGCTTCAGCATACAGAGCTGAAGAGGTCGCATGTGAAAACGAGCAAAGGGGATCGCGTCCGATGCAGCAGTCATAAGACCTAGAATTTCCATGCATAAGGCTACCGAAGGGAATGATTGTGACTGAAGGTTTCGACAAGCTGTAATCAACTTTAGACGTCTCTTGTCTGTTAAAGACAGAGTCATGGACACTGAATCCATCTGGAAACCCAGAAAGGTTACCCTTGTCTGAGGAATCAAAGAACTTTTTGGTAAATTGATCCTCCAACCATGATCTTGAAGAAACAACACAAGTCGATTCGTATGAGATTCTGCTAAATGTAAAGACTGAGCAAGTACCAAGATATCGTCCAAATAAGGAAATACCACAATACCCTGTTCTCTGATTACAGACAGCAGGGCACCGAGAACCTTTGTAAAAATTCTTGGAGCTGTAGCTAGGCCAAACGGCAGAGCCACAAACTGGTAATGCTTGTCCAGAAACGAGAATCTCAGGAACTGATAATGATCTGGATGAATCGGAATATGCAGATATGCATCCTGTAAATCTATTGTGGACATATAATTCCCTTGCTGAACAAAAGGTAAGATAGTCCTTACAGTTACCATCTTGAACGTTGGTATCCTTACATAACGATTCAATATTTTTAGATCCAGAACTGGTCTGAAAGAATTCTCCTTCTTTGGTACAATGAAGAGATTTGAATAAAACCCCATCCCCTGTTCCGGAACTGGAACTGGCATAATTACTCCAGTCAACTCTAGATCTGAAACACATTTCAGAAATGCTTGAGCTTTTACTGGATTTACTGGGACACGGGAAAGAAAAAATCTCTTTGCAGGAGGTCTCAACTTGAAACAAATTCTGTACCCTTCTGAAACAATGCTCTGAATCCAAAGATTGTGAACAGAATTGACCCAAATTTCCTTGAAAAAACGTAACCTGCCCCCTACCAGCTGAGCTGGAATGAGGGCCGCACCTTCATGTGGACTTAGAAGCAGGCTTTGCCTTTCTAGCTGGCTTGGATTTATTCCAGACTGGAGATGGTCTCCAAACTGAAACTGCTCCTGAGGATGAAGGATCAGGCTTTTGTTCTTTGTTGAAACGAAAGGAACGAAAACGATTATTAGCCCTGTTTTTACCTTTAGATTTTTTATCCTGTGGTAAAAAAGTTCCCTTCCCACCAGTAACAGTTGAAATAATGGAATCCAACTGAGAACCAAATAATTTGTTACCCTGGAAAGAAATGGAAAGTAAAGTTGATTTAGAAGCCATATCAGCATTCCAAGTTTTAAGCCATAAAGCTCTTCTAGCTAAAATAGCTAGAGACATAAACCTGACATCAACTCTGATAATATCAAAAATGGCATCACAGATAAAATTATTAGCATGTTGAAGAAGAATAATAATATCATGAGAATCACGATGTGTTACTTGTTGCGCTAAAGTTTCCAACCAAAAAGTTGAAGCTGCAGCAACATCAGCCAAAGATATAGCAGGTCTAAGAAGATTACCTGAACACAGATAAGCTTTTCTTAGAAAGGACTCAATTTTCCTATCTAGAGGATCCTTAAACGAAGTACCATCTGACGTAGGAATAGTAGTACGTTTAGCAAGGGTAGAAATAGCCCCATCAACCTTAGGGATCTTGTCCCAAAATTCTAATCTGTCAGACGGCACAGGATATAATTGCTTAAAACGTTTAGAAGGAGTAAATGAATTACCCAAATTATCCCATTCTTTGGAAATTACTGCAGAAATAGCATCAGGGACAGGAAAAACTTCTGGAATAACTACAGGAGTTTTAAAAACCTTATTTAAACGTTTAGATTTAGTATCAAGAGGACCAGAATCCTCTATTTCTAAAGCAATTAGGACTTCTTTAAGTAAAGAACGAATAAATTCCATTTTAAATAAATATGAAGATTTATCAGCATCAACCTCTGAGACAGAATCCTCTGAACCAGAGGAATCATCAGAATCAGAATGATGATGTTCAGTTAAAAATTCATCTGTAGGGAGAGAAGTTTTAAAAGATTTTTTACGTTTACTAGAAGGAGAAATAACAGACATAGCCTTCTTTATGGATTCAGAAACAAAATCTCTTATATTATCAGGAACATTCTGCACCTTAGATGTTGAAGGAACTGCAACAGGCAATGGTACTTTACTAAAGGAAATATTATCTGCTTTAACAAGTTTGTCATGACAATCAATACAAACAACAGCTGGAGGAATAGCTACCAAAAGTTTACAGCAGATACACTTAGCTTTGGTAGATTCAGCACTTGACAGCGATTTTCCTGTAGTATCTTCTGACTCAGATGCAACGTGAGACATCTTGCAATATGTAAGAGAAAAAACAACATATATATAAAGCAAAATTGATCAAATTCCTTAAATGACAGTTTCAGGAATGGGAAAAAATGCCAAAGAACAAGCTTCTAGCAACCAGAAGCAATAAAAAATGAGACTTAAATAATGTGGAGACAAAAGTGACGCCCATATTTTTTCGCGCCAAATAAGACGCCCACATTATTTGGCGCCTAAATGCTTTTTGGCGCCAAAAATGACGCCACATCCGGAACGCCGACATTTTTGGCGCAAAATAACATCAAAAAATGACGCAACTTCCGGCGACACGTATGACGCCGGAAACGGAAATAGAATTTTTGCGCTAAAAAAGTCCGCGCCAAAAATGACGCAATAAAATGAAGCATTTTCAGCCCCCGCGAGCCTAACAGCCCACAGGGAAAAAGTCAAATTTTAAGGTAAGAAAAAATGTTAAATTAAAATGCATTATCCCAAATATGAAACTGACTGTCTGAAAATAAGGAAAGTTGAACATTCTGAGTCAAGGCAAATAAATGTTTGAATACATATATTTAGAACTTTATAAACAAAGTGCCCAACCATAGCTAGGAGTGTCACAGAAAATAAGACTTACTTACCCCAGGACACTCATCTACATATAGTAGATAGCCAAACCAGTACTGAAACGAGAATCAGTAGAGGTAATGGTATATATAAGAGTATATCGTCGATCTGAAAAGGGAGGTAAGAGATGAATCTCTACGACCGATAACAGAGAACCTATGAAATAGACCCCGTAGAAGGAGATCACTGCATTCAAATAGGCAATACTCTCCTCACATCCCTCTGACATTCACTGCACGCTGAGAGGAAAACCGGGCTCCAACTTGCTGCGGAGCGCATATCAACGTAGAATCTAGCACAAACTTACTTCACCACCTCCATCGGAGGCAAAGTTTGTAAAACTGAATTGTGGGTGTGGTGAGGGGTGTATTTATAGGCATTTTGAGGTTTGGGAAACTTTGCCCCTCCTGGTAGGAATGTATATCCCATACGTCACTAGCTCATGGACTCTTGCTAATTACATGAAAGAAATCAGACTGAGACATCTTTCAAAATGTAAAAAGAAAAAAAACAGAATTTATGTTTACCTGATAAATTACTTTCTCCAACGGTGTGTCCGGTCCACGGCGTCATCCTTACTTGTGGGATATTCTATTCCCCAACAGGAAATGGCAAAGAGCCCAGCAAAGCTGGTCACATGATCCCTCCTAGGCTCCGCCTACCCCAGTCATTCGACCGACGTTAAGGAGGAATATTTGCATAGGAGAAACCATATGGTACCGTGGTGACTGTAGTTAAAGAAAATAAATTATCAGACCTGATTAAAAAAACCAGGGCGGGCCGTGGACCGGACACACCGTTGGAGAAAGTATTTTATCAGGTAAACATAAATTCTGTTTT
This sequence comes from Bombina bombina, assembly GCF_027579735.1. Classification (NCBI taxonomy): domain Eukaryota; kingdom Metazoa; phylum Chordata; class Amphibia; order Anura; family Bombinatoridae; genus Bombina; species Bombina bombina. Next base: position 423,658,161 of record NC_069504.1, read on the forward strand.
CTCCAACATAGGTGTGTCCGGTCCACGGCGTCATCCTTACTTGTGGGAACCAATACCAAAGCTTTAGGACACGGATGAAGGGAGGGAGCAAATCAGGTCACCTAAATGGAAGGCACCATGGCTTGCAAAACCTTTCTCCCAAAAATAGCCTCAGAAGAAGCAAAAGTATCAAACTTGTAAAATTTGGTAAAAGTGTGCAGTGAAGACCAAGTCGCTGCCCTACATATCTGATCAACAGAAGCCTCGTTCTTGAAGGCCCATGTGGAAGCCACAGCCCTAGTGGAATGAGCTGTGATTCTTTCGGGAGGCTGCCGTCCGGCAGTCTCGTAAGCCAATCTGATGATGCTTTTAATCCAAAAAGAGAGAGAGGTAGAAGTTGCTTTTTGACCTCTCCTTTTACCAGAATAAACAACAAACAAGGAAGATGTTTGTCTAAAATCCTTTGTAGCATCTAAATAGAATTTTAGAGCGCGAACAACATCCAAATTGTGCAACAAACGTTCCTTCTTTGAAACTGGTTTCGGACACAGAGAAGGTACGATAATCTCCTGGTTAATGTTTTTGTTAGAAACAACTTTTGGAAGAAAACCAGGTTTAGTACGTAAAACCACCTTATCTGCATGGAACACCAGATAAGGAGGAGAACACTGCAGAGCAGATAATTCTGAAACTCTTCTAGCAGAAGAAATTGCAACTAAAAACAAAACTTTCCAAGATAATAACTTAATATCAACGGAATGCAAGGGTTCAAACGGAACCCCCTGAAGAACTGAAAGAACTAAATTGAGACTCCAAGGAGGAGTCAAAGGTTTGTAAACAGGCTTAATTCTAACCAGAGCCTGAACAAAGGCTTGAACATCTGGCACAGCGGCCAGCTTTTTGTGAAGTAACACAGACAAGGCAGAAATCTGTCCCTTCAGGGAACTTGCAGATAATCCTTTTTCCAATCCTTCTTGAAGGAAGGATAGAATCCTAGGAATCTTAACCTTGTCCCAAGGGAATCCTTTAGATTCACACCAACAGATATATTTTTTCCAAATTTTGTGGTAAATCTTTCTAGTTACAGGCTTTCTGGCCTGAACAAGAGTATCGATAACAGAATCTGAGAATCCTCGCTTCGATAAGATCAAGCGTTCAATCTCCAAGCAGTCAGCTGGAGTGAAACCAGATTCGGATGTTCGAACGGACCCTGAACAAGAAGGTCTCGTCTCAAAGGTAGCTTCCAAGGAGGAGCCGATGACATATTCACCAGATCTGCGTACCAAGTCCTGCGTGGCCACGCAGGAGCTATCAAGATCACCGACGCCCTCTCCTGATTGATCCTGGCTACCAGCCTGGGGATGAGAGGAAACGGCGGGAACACATAAGCTAGTTTGAAGGTCCAAGGTGCTACTAGTGCATCCACTAGAGCCGCCTTGGGATCCCTGGATCTGGACCCGTAGCAAGGAACTTTGAAGTTCTGACGAGAGGCCATCAGATCCATGTCTGGAATGCCCCACAGCTGAGTGACTTGGGCAAAGATTTCCGGATGGAGTTCCCACTCCCCCGGATGCAATGTCTGACGACTCAGAAAATCCGCTTCCCAATTTTCCACTCCTGGGATGTGGATAGCAGACAGGTGGCAGGAGTGAGACTCCGCCCATAGAATGATTTTGGTCACTTCTTCCATCGCCAGGGAACTCCTTGTTCCCCCCTGATGGTTGATGTACGCAACAGTTGTCATGTTGTCTGATTGAAACCGTATGAACTTGGCCCTCGCTAGCTGAGGCCAAGCCTTGAGAGCATTGAATATCGCTCTCAGTTCCAGAATATTTATCGGTAGAAGAGATTCTTCCCGAGACCAAAGACCCTGAGCTTTCAGGGATCCCCAGACCGCGCCCCAGCCCATCAGACTGGCGTCGGTCGTGACAATGACCCACTCTGGTCTGCGGAATGTCATCCCTCGTGACAGGTTGTCCAGGGACAGCCACCAACGGAGTGAGTCTCTGGTCCTCTGATTTACTTGTATCTTCGGAGACAAGTCTGTATAGTCCCCATTCCACTGACTGAGCATGCACAGTTGTAATGGTCTTAGATGAATGCGTGCAAAAGGAACTATGTCCATTGCCGCTACCATCAACCCGATCACTTCCATGCACTGAGCTATGGAAGGAAGAGGAACGGAATGGAGTATCCGACAAGAGTCTAGAAGTTTTGTTTTTCTGGCCTCTGTCAGAAAAATCCTCATTTCTAAGGAGTCTATTATTGTTCCCAAGAAGGGAACCCTTGTTGACGGAGATAGAGAACTCTTTTCCACGTTCACTTTCCATCCGTGAGATCTGAGAAAGGCCAGGACAATGTCCGTGTGAGCCTTTGCTTGAGGAAGGGACGACGCTTGAATCAGAATGTCGTCCAAGTAAGGTACTACAGCAATGCCCCTTGGTCTTAGCACAGCTAGAAGGGACCCTAGTACCTTTGTGAAAATCCTTGGAGCAGTGGCTAATCCGAAAGGAAGCGCCACGAACTGGTAATGTTTGTCCAGGAATGCGAACCTCAGGAACCGATGATGTTCCTTGTGGATAGGAATATGTAGATACGCATCCTTTAAATCCACCGTGGTCATGAATTGACCTTCCTGGATGGAAGGAAGAATAGTTTGAATGGTTTCCATCTTGAACGATGGAACCTTGAGAAACTTGTTTAAGATCTTGAGATCTAAGATTGGTCTGAACGTTCCCTCTTTTTTGGGAACTATAAACAGATTGGAGTAGAACCCCATCCCTTGTTCTCTTAATGGAACGGGATGAATCACTCCCATTTTTAACAGGTCTTCTACACAATGTAAGAATGCCTGTCTTTTTATGTGGTCTGAAGACAACTGAGACCTGTGGAACCTCCCTCTTGGGGGAAGTCCCTTGAATTCCAGAAGATAACCTTGGGAGACTATTTCTAGCGCCCAAGGATCCAGAACATCTCTTGCCCAAGCCTGAGCGAAGAGAGAGAGTCTGCCCCCCACCAGATCCGGTCCCGGATCGGGGGCCAACATTTCATGCTGTCTTGGTAGCAGTGGCAGGTTTCTTGGCCTGCTTTCCCTTGTTCCAGCCTTGCATTGGTCTCCAAGCTGGCTTGGCTTGAGAAGTATTACCCTCTTGCTTAGAGGACGTAGCACTTTGGGCTGGTCCGTTTCTACGAAAGGGACGAAAATTAGGTTTATTTTTTGCCTTGAAAGGCCGATCCTGAGGAAGGGCGTGGCCCTTACCCCCAGTGATATCCGAGATAATCTCTTTCAAGTCAGGGCCAAACAGCGTTTTCCCCTTGAAAGGAATGTTAAGTAGCTTGTTCTTGGAAGACGCATCAGCCGACCAAGATTTCAACCAAAGCGCTCTGCGCGCCACAATAGCGAACCCAGAATTCTTAGCCGCTAACCTAGCCAATTGCAAGGTGGCGTCTAGGGTGAAAGAATTAGCCAATTTGAGAGCATTGATTCTGTCCATAATCTCCTCATAAGGAGGAGAATCACTGTCGACCGCCTTTATCAGCTCATCGAACCAGAAACATGCGGCTGTAGCGACAGGGACAATGCATGAATTTGGTTGTAGAAGGTAACCCTGCTGAACAAACATCTTTTTAAGCAAACCTTCTAATTTTTTATCCATAGGATCTTTGAAAGCACAACTATCCTCTATGGGTATAGTGGTGCGTTTGTTTAAAGTGGAAACCGCTCCCTCGACCTTGGGGACTGTCTGCCATAAGTCCTTTCTGGGGTCGACCATAGGAAACAATTTTTTAAATATGGGGGGAGGGACGAAAGGAATACCGGGCCTTTCCCATTCTTTATTAACAATGTCCGCCACCCGCTTGGGTATAGGAAAAGCTTCTGGGAGCCCCGGCACCTCTAGGAACTTGTCCATTTTACATAGTTTCTCTGGGATGACCAACTTGTCACAATCATCCAGAGTGGATAATACCTCCTTAAGCAGAATGCGGAGATGTTCCAACTTAAATTTAAATGCAATCACATCAGGTTCAGCTTGTTGAGAAATGTTCCCTGAATCAGTAATTTCTCCCTCAGACAAAACCTCCCTGGCCCCATCAGACTGAGTTAGGGGCCCTTCAGAAATATTAATATCAGCGTCGTCATGCTCTTCAGTATCTAAAACAGAGCAGTCGCGCTTACGCTGATAAGTGTTCATTTTGGCTAAAATGTTTTTGACAGAATTATCCATTACAGCCGTTAATTGTTGCATAGTAAGGAGTATTGGCGCGCTAGATGTACTAGGGGCCTCCTGAGTGGGCAAGACTCGTGTAGACGAAGGAGGGAATGATGCAGTACCATGCTTACTCCCCTCACTTGAGGAATCATCTTGGGCATCATTGTCATTGTCACATAAATCACATATATTTAAATGAATAGGAATTCTGGCTTCCCCACATTCAGAACACAGTCTATCTGGTAGTTCAGACATGTTAAACAGGCATAAACTTGATAACAAGTACAAAAAACGTTTTAAAATAAAACCGTTACTGTCACTTTAAATTTTAAACTGAACACACTTTATTACTGCAAATGCGAAAAAACATGAAGGAATTGTTCAAAATTTACCAAATTTTCACCACAGTGTCTTAAAGCCTTAAAAGTATTGCACACCAAATTTGGAAGCTTTAACCCTTAAAATAACGGAACCGGAGCCGTTTTGAACTTTAACCCCTTTACAGTCCCTGGTATCTGCTTTGCTGAGACCCAACCAAGCCCCAAGGGGAATACGATACCAAATGACGCCTTCAGAAAGTCTTTTCTAAGTATCAGAGCTCCTCTCACATGCAACTGCATGCCATGCCTCTCAAAAACAAGTGCGCAACACCGGCGCGAAAATGAGGCTCTGCCTATGCTTTGGGAAAGCCCCTAAAGAATAAGGTGTCTAAAACAGTGCCTGCCGATATTATTATATCAAAATACCCAGATAAAATGATTCCTCAAGGCTAAATATGTGTTAATAATCAATCGATTTAGCCCAAAAAAAGTCTACAGTCTTAATAAGCCCTTTTTGAAGCCCTTATTTACAATCGTAATAAACATGGCTTACCGGATCCCAGAGGGAAAATGACAGCTTCCAGCATTACATCGTCTTGTTAGAATGTGTCATACCTCAAGCAGCAAGAGACTGCTCACTGTTCCCCCAACTGAAGTTAATTGCTCTCAACAGTCCTGTGTGGAACAGCCATGGATTTTAGTGACGGTTGCTAAAATCATTTTCCTCATACAAACAGAAATCTTCATCTCTTTTCTGTTTCTGAGTAAATAGTACATACCAGCACTATTTCAAAATAACAAACTCTTGATTGAATAATAAAAACTACAGTTAAACACTAAAAAACTCTAAGCCATCTCCGTGGAGATGTTGCCTGTACAACGGCAAAGAGAATGACTGGGGTAGGCGGAGCCTAGGAGGGATCATGTGACCAGCTTTGCTGGGCTCTTTGCCATTTCCTGTTGGGGAAGAGAATATCCCACAAGTAAGGATGACGCCGTGGACCGGACACACCTATGTTGGAGAAACAACATTTAAACAAAATATCCAATATAGCAGTTTCAGGAATGGGAAAAATGCTTATGCTAAATTAAGATGCAGGAAAATAAGCATCATAGCTCTTAAAAATATAAAGAGAACCAGAAGCATTAAAGGAAGAGGGGTTATACATTTAAAAAAAAATTGGCGCCAAGTATGACGCATGACGCAAATGGAAGTGAAAAAAATTTGGGCGCCAAAGCTAACACCAGGAAATGACGCAACTTGCATCATAACAAGCACGACTTCATGCAAAAAGAACTAATGTCAAGAAAGACGCAGGAAATGACAAGCTTTGCATCACCAGAGACGCAGCTTTGCACACAAAAAAATTTTGCGCCAAAGAATGACGCCATAAAAAAAACAGCGTTTTGTGTCCTCGCGAGCCTAATGTGCCTGCGAAAATTTTGGAAAACAAAGTCAAATTGAAAGAACTGGAACATCAGGTAAAAAAAAAAAAAAAAATTCACATACATAATTTCCATACTGAAACTGATAGTCTGCAAAAAAGGGAAATATACATAGACCTGACTCATGGCAAATATAAGCAAACATATATATTTGAAACTTTACAATATAATATAAAGCGCCAAACATAGCTGAGAGTGTCTTAAAAGATGATACATACTTACCAGAAGACACCCATCCACATATAGCAGACAGCCAAACCAGTACTGAAAAATATCAGCAGAGGTAATGGTATAAGAGTATATCGTCGATCTGAAAAGGGAGGCAGACGATGAATCCCTGCGACCAATAACAGAGAGCCTTTGAATAGATTTCCCATAGGTGAAACCATAAAATAAATAGGCAATACACCCTTCACATCCCTCTGACAAACACTGTACTCTGAAAGGAATTGGGCTTCAGAATGCTTAGAAGCGCCTATAATAGAAGAAATCAAGGACAACTTACTTCACCACCTCTATAGGAGGCAAAGTTTGTAAAAATAAGGTATGAGTGTGGTGGGAGGTGTATTTATAAGCATTTTGAGGTTCGGGAAACTTTGCACCCTCCTGGTAGGAATGTATATCCCATACGTGACTAGCTCATGGACTCTTGCCACTTACATGAAAGAAAGCTTGTGTCTGGAAGTTGCACAGTAATTCTTACAAACTGTAAATTATATCTCAATCGCAAACTTGATTAATATTTTCATATGCTTTGAAATAACTGCTTTACATGTCAACTGAGAGAGATTACTTTTTTAACTACTAGGCATATTTTGATGTGGTCTCTACATATTTTTAACAAAAAGCAATTGTACTCCAAAACGTTTTTGCAACCAAGGAGCCAGATTATGTCCGATTTATCATTTTATCAGGAGCAAACTCTAATCATGATATGCAGACACAGTTCATTCAAACTATATTTTTGTGCCACTGATTGGAAAAACAGGAACATTTTAAATATCAATTGAGGCAACACAGTGGTTTAATGAGGAAGGGTTCGCCTGTTTGTAAAGCATTTATATGTTTTTAGAGGACATTTTTCTAATAATAAATATTAATGGTTCAGAAAACTCCACAACAAAAGTATGATGTAGGTACAGTATTTTACGAATTGATCATACATACACAGCCAAAATTATTTTACTCTGCATGTCCCTTAAACTTAATGTAGATGTGGTGACATAGAATTTCAAGAGATTTGTGTAATTATATTATTATTATAATTATTATCATTTATTAGTAGAGCGCCAACAGATTGTTTAGTGCTATAAACATAGGTCTAATATTCAAGGTAGTATTTATGGGAGAAAAATGGGTAGAGGACCCTGTCAAAAGTTGTAAATCAGTTCTCATGAAGGTGATCTACAAACCAGTTGCGCTCAAAGGCTTACATGCTAAAGGGGTTCAGGGGATGAAAAAAACAGAATTTATGCTTACCTGATAAATTACTTTCTCTTGCGGTGTATCCAGTCCACGGATTCATCCTTTACTTGTGGGATATTCTCATTCCCTACAGGAAGTGGCAAAGAGAGCACACAGCAGAGCTGTCCATATAGCTCCCCCTCTAGCTCCACCCCCCAGTCATTCGACCAAAGGTTAGGAAGAAAAAGGAGAAACCATAGGGTGCAGTGGTGACTGCAGTTTAAACAAAAAAAATTTACCTGACTTAAATGCCAGGGCGGACGATGGACTGGATACACCGCAAGAGAAAGTAATTTATCAGGTAAGCATAAATTCTGTTTTCTCTTGCAAGGTGTATCCAGTCCACGGATTCATCCTTTACTTGTGGGATACCAATACCAAAGCTTTAGGACACGGATGAAGGGAGGGAACAAGACAGGTACCTTAAACGGAAGGCACCACTGCTTGCAAAACCTTTCTCCCAAAAATAGCCTTCGAAGAAGCAAAAGTATCGAATTTGTAAAATTTGGCAAAAGTATGCAGTGAAGACCAAGTCGCTGCCTTACTTATTTTTGAAAGCCCATGTGGAAGCCACTGCTCTGGTAGAATGAGCAGTAATTATTTCAGGAGGCTGCTAGCCAGCAGTCTCATAGGCCAAAAGGATGATGCTTTTCAGCCAAAAGGAAAGAGAGGTAGCAGTCGCTTTCTGACCTCTCCTCTTACCAGAATAGATAACAAACAAGGAAGATGTTTGTCTGAAATCCTTAGTTGCTTGTAAATAGAACTTTAAAGCATGAACTACATCAAGATTGTGTAAAAGACGTTCCTTCTTCGAAGATGGATTAGGACACAGAGAAGGAACAACTATTTCCTGGTTAATATTCTTGTTAGAAACAACTTTAGGAAGAAAACCAGGCTTGGTACGCAAAACTACCTTATCTGCGTGGAACACCAGGTAAGGTGAATCACACTGTAAGGCAGATTATTCTGAAACTCTTCGAGCAGAAGAGATAGCTACCAAAAACAAAACTTTCCAAGATAACAATTTAATGTCTATGGAATGTAAAGGTTCAAACGGAACCCCTTGAAGAACTAAAAGAACTAGATTCAAACTCCATGGCGGAGCCACAGTTTTATAAACAGGCTTGATTCTGACTAAAGCCTGCGCAAACGCTTGAACGTCTTGTACCTCTGCCAGACGCTTGTGTAACAGGATAGACAAAGCAGATATTTGTCCTTTTAAGGAACTAGCTGACAATCCTTTCTCCAATCCTTCTTGTAGAAAGGACAATATCCTGGGAATCCTAATCTTACTCCATGAGTAACCCTTGGATTCACACCAACAAAGATATTTCCGCCATATCTTATGGTAGATTTTCCTGGTGACAGGCTTTCTAGCCTGAATAAGAGTATCTATAACGGACTCAGAGAACCCACGCTTTGATAGAACTAAGCGTTCAATCTCCAAGCAGTCAGACGTAGAGAAACTAGATTTGGATGCTTGAACGGACCCTGTATTAGAAGATCCTGCCTCATTGGCAGTGTCCATGGTGGGACAGATGACATGTCCACTAGGTCTGCATACCAAGTCCTGTGTGGCCACGCAGGCGCTATCAGAATCACTGAAGCCTTCTCCTGATTGATTCTGGCGACCAGACGCGGGAGGAGAGGAAACGGTGGAAAAACATACGCCAGATTGAAGGACCAAGGCGCTGCTAGAGCATCTATCAATACCGCCTTGGGGTCCCGGGACCTGGACCCGTAGAGAGGAAATATGGCATTCTGACGAGACGCCATCAGATCCAATTCTGGAATGCCCCATAGCTGAGTCAGCTGGGCAAATACCTCCGGGTGGAGTTCCCACTCCCCCGGGTGAAAAGTCTGACGACTTAGAAAATCCGCCTCCCAGTTGTCTACTCCTGGGATGTGAATTGCTGAGAGATGGCAGGAGTGATCCTCCGCCCACCTGATTATTTTGGTTACTTCCGTCATCGCTAGGGAACTCTTTGTTACCCCCTGATGATTGACGTAAGCTACAGTCGTGATGTTGTCCGACTGAAATCTGATGAATTTGGCCGCAGTTAGTTGAGGCCATGCCTGAAGAGCGTTGAATATCGCCCTCAGTTCCAGAATGTTTATCGGGAGAAGTGTTTCTTCCCGAGACCATAAGCCCTGAGCTTTCAGGGAGTCCCAGACCGCACCCCAGCCTAACAGACTGGCGTTGGTCGTTACAATGACCCACTCTGGCCTGCGGAAACATATTCCCTGAGACAGGTGGTCCTGAGACAACCACCAGAGAAGAGAATCTCTGGTCTCCTGGTCCAACTGAATTTGAGGAGACAAATCTGCATAATCCCCATTCCACTGTTTGAGCATGCATACAGGGAGTGCAGAATTATTAGGCAAATGAGTATTTTGACCACATCATCCTCTTTATGCATGTTGTCTTACTCCAAGCTGTATAGGCTTGAAAGCCTACTACCAATTAAGCATATTAGGTGATGTGCATCTCTGTAATGAGAAGGGGTGTGGTCTAATGACATCAACACCCTATATCAGGTGTGCATAATTATTAGGCAACTTCCTTTCCTTTGGCAAAATGGGTCAAAAGAAGGACTTGACAGGCTCAGAAAAGTCAAAAATAGTGAGATATCTTGCAGAGAGATACAGCACTCTTAAAATTGCAAAGCTTCTGAAGCGTGATCATCGAACAATCAAGCGTTTCATTCAAAATAGTCAACAGGGTCGCAAGAAGCGTGTGGAAAAACCAAGGCGCAAAATAACTGCCCATGAACTGAGAAAAGTCAAGCGTGCAGCTGCCAAGATGCCACTTGCCACCAGTTTGGCCATATTTCAGAGCTGCAACATCACTGGAGTGCCCAAAAGCACAAGGTGTGCAATACTCAGAGACATGGCCAAGGTAAGAAAGCCTGAAAGATGACCACCACTGAACAAGACACACAAGCTGAAACGTCAAGACTGGGCCAAGAAATATCTCAAGACTGATTTTTCTAAGGTTTTATGGACTGATGAAATGAGAGTGAGTCTTGATGGGCCAGATGGATGGGCCCGTGGCTGGATTGGTAAAGGGCAGAGAGCTCCAGTCCGACTCAGACGCCAGCAAGGTGGAGGTGGAGTACTGGTTTGGGCTGGTATCATCAAAGATGAGCTTGTGGGGCCTTTTCGGGTTGAGGATGGAGTCAAGCTCAACTCCCAGTCCTACTGCCAGTGTCTGGAAGACACCTTCTTCAAGCAGTGGTACAGGAAGAAGTCTGCATCCTTCAAGAAAAACCTGATTTTCATGCAGGACAATGCTCCATCATGCAGGACAATGCTGAAATGGGTATATATTTGTTTTTTGTTAAGTTGTCTAATAATTATGCACAGTAAAAGTCACCTGCACACATAGATATCCCCCTAAAATAGCTATAACTAAAAACAAACTAAAAACTACTTCCAAAACTATTCAGCTTTGATATTAATGAGTTTTTTGGGTTCATTGAGAACATGGTTGTTGTTGTTCAATAATAAAATTAATCCTCAAAAATACAACTTGCCTATGTCCATTGCCGCTACCATTAATCCGATTGTCTCCATGCACTGAGCCACAGATGGCCGTGGAATGGAATGAAGAACTCGGCAAGTATTTAAGAGTTTTAATTTTCTGACCTCCGTCAGAAAAATTTTCATTTCTACCGAGTCTATTAGAGTCCCTAGGAAGGGAACCCTTGTGAGAGGGGAAAGAGAACTCTTTTTGATGTTCACCTTCCACCCGTGAGACCTCAGAAAGGCCAGTACAATCTCCGTGTGAGACTTGGATCTTTGGAAAGACGGCCGCCTGAAGTAAAATGTCGTCTAGGTAAGGCGCCACTGCTATGTCCCGCGGTCTTAGCACCGCCAGAAGGGACCCTAGCACCTTTGTGAAAATTCTGGGAGCAGTGGCTAAGCCGAAAGGAAGAGCCACAAACTGGTAATGCTTGTCCAGAAAGGCGAACCTGAGAAACTGGTGATGATCTTTGTGGATAGGAATGTGTAGGTATGCATCCTTTAAATCCACGGTAGTCATATATTGACCTTCCTGGATCATTGGTAAGATTGTCCGAATGGTCTCCATTTTGAATGATGGGACTCTGAGGAATCTGTTTAGAATTTTTAGATCCAGGATGGGTCTGAAAGTTCCCTCTTTTTTGGGAACCACAAACAGGTTTGAGTAAAAACCCAGCCCTTGTTCCACGATTGGAACTGGGTGGATCACTCCCATTGTATGTAGATCTCCTACACAGCGTAAAAACGCCTCTTTCTTTGTCTGATCTGTAGTCAGACGAGAAATGTGGAACCTCCCCCTTGGAGGAGAACCCTTGAATTCCAGAAGATATCCCTGGGATACAATATCTAACGCCCAAGGATTGTGTACATCTCTTGCCCAGGCCTGAGCGAAGAGAGAGAGTCTGCCCCCCACTAGATCCGGTCCCGGATCGGGGGCTACCCCTTCATGCTGTCTTGTTGGCAGCTGCAGGCTTTTTGGCCTGTTTCCCCTTATTCCAGCCCTGGTAAGGTTTCCAAGTTGCCTTGGGCTGTGAAGCGTTACCCTCTTGCTTTGCAGCCGGAGAGGTTGAAGCGGGGCCGTTCCTGAAATTACGAAAGGAATGAAAATTAGCTTTGTTCTTTGTTTTAAAGGACTTGTCCTGAGGGAGAGCATGGCCTTTTCCCCCGGTGATTTCTGAAATAATCTCTTTTAATTCAGGCCCGAAGAGGGTCTTTCCTTTGAAAGGGATGTTCAAAAGCTTGGATTTAGACGACACATCGGCCGACCAAGACTTTAGCCATAGCGCCCTGCGCGCCAAAATGACGAAACCTGAATTTTTTGCCGCTAACTTAGCTATTTGGAAAGCGGCGTCAGTGATAAAATAATTAGCTAGCTTTAGAGCCTTAATTCTATCCATAATTTCCTCATATGAGGTCTCCGTCTGGAGCGAGTCTTCCAGCGCCTCAAACCAGAAAGCGGCTGTAGTAGTTACAGGAATAATGCAGGCAATAGGCTGGAGAAGAAAACCTTGTTGAACAAAAAATTTCTTAAGTAAACCCTCTAACTTCTTATCCATAGGGTCTTTGAAAGCACAACTGTCTTCAATTGGTATGGTTGTGCGTTTAGCAAGTGAAGAAACAGCCCCCTCCACCTTAGGGACCGTCTGCCACGAGTATCTGCCACAGGGTCAGATATGGGGAACATTTTCTTAAAAACAGGAGGGGGAACAAAGGGAACACCTGGTATATCCCACTCCCTAGAAACGATATCCGCAATCCTCTTAGGGACCGGAAACGCATCCGTGTAAACAGGGACCTCTAGGTACTTGTCCATTTTACACAATTTCTCTGGGATCACCAAAGGGTCGCAGTCATCCAGAGTAGCTAATACCTCCCTAAGCAAAACGCGGAGGTGTTCTAGTTTAAATTTAAAAGCCAATGTATCTGAATCTGTCTGAGGAGGAACCCTTCCTGAATCAGTGACTTCTCCCTCAGACATCAAATCCCTCGCTCCCACTTCAGAGCGTTGTGAGGGTATATCGGATACGGCTACCAAAGCGTCAGAATGCTCATAATCTGTTCTTAAAACTGAGCTATCACGCTTTGCAGGTAACACGGGCAGTTTAGATAAGAAAGCTGTAAGAGAATTATCCATGACTGCCGCTAAGTCTTGTAATGTAAAAGGGTTAGACGCACTAGAGGTACTAGGCGTCGCTTGCGCGGGCGTAACTGGTTGTGACACTTGGGGAGAGGCAGACGGGCTACCCTCGTTACCTTCAGTCTGAGAATCATCTTGGGCCACATTTTTAAGTGCAACAATATGATCTTTAAAGTGTATAGACATATCAGTACAAGTGGGACACATTCTGAGAGGGGGTTCCACCATGGCTTCTAAACACATTGAACAAGGATTTTCCTTAGTGTCAGACATGTTTAACAGACTAGTAGTATACACAAACAGGCTTGGAAATCACTTTAATCAAATAAAAAAACACAATTTGAAAAAACGTTACTGTGCCTTTAAGAGATAAAAAGAGCACACAATTTTACAAAACAGTGAAAAATGCAGCAATCCTTTTGAAATTTTCACAGTATGTACCTAAAGCCTTAATAAGATTGCACCACAAGTTGCAGAACGATTAACCCCTTAATGCCCAAACCGGAGCAGCCTAAAGCCAACACCCGGTTAAAATTACTACAGCACCTTGCCACAGCCTTGCTGTGGCCCTACCTGCCCTTAGGGATCAGATTTGGGGGAATATAGCTTCTTTAAGGCCCTCAAACAGCAGCAGGACCCTCCATGTGAAGCAGCATTAACTTCTCTGCAATTCTAAGTGCGCATCTAAGGCGCAAAATTAGGCCCCTCCCACTCTACTCCGGAGCTGTGAGGCCTACTAAATCACTCCTAAGTGACTAAAAAACAGCCATGTGGGTAATAACTCCAGAAAGAACCCAAAAGGGCTTTCAAAGTGTCTTGCAAAACGATTTTTCCTTAGCTAAACAATCGATTGCCCTGCATAAGTGTCAACCAGTATATTAGCCCTATTATGTAAGCATTCAATTCCTTACTAAGTCTGTGAACATAGCTTACCCTCCCCTCATGGGGATATTGTCAGTCTCTTCTAGCATTATCTCAGTCTTGTCTAGAAATAAATGACTGAACATACCTTATTGCAGATCACCCTGCAAACTGTTCCCCCCAACTGAAGTTTTCTGGTACTCCTCAGTCCTGTGTGGGAACAGCAGTGGATTTTAGTTACAACATGCTAAAATCATTTTCCTCTCAGCAGAAATCTTCATCACTTTTCTGCTAGAGGGGAAAATAGTACAAACCGGTACCATTTAAAATAACAAACTTTTGATTGAAGATAATAAAACTACAATTCTAACACCACATTCACTTTACCCTCCCGAGAGAGACCCTAGTGCTTAGAGCCAGCAAAGAGAATGACTGGGGGGTGAAGCTAGAGGGGGAGCTATATGGACAGCTCTGCTGTGTGCTCTCTTTGCCACTTCCTGTAGGGAATGAGAATATCCCACAAGTAAAGGATGAATCCGTGGAGTGGATACACCTTGCAAGAGAAAAGGAGAAGAACTAAGATAAGAAAATGTTAGTGCATATTGTATGCATCCCTGAACAGTAGAATCTTTAAGGAGCACTTGAAACTTTGAAAACTAGGGGAAAGTCTTGTAGAGTGAGTCAGAGAGTTCCACGAGATAGGGGCCTGTCTGGAGAAGCCCTGTAGACAGGAATGTGAAGAGGCAAAAAGAGAGGAGAAGAGGAGATGGTCATGAGCAGAGCAAAAGGGACAGGAGGGAGAGTATCTGGAGACGAGGACTGAGATATACAGGGTAGCAGTGTTAATGAGGGTCTTGAATGTCAGAATCAGAATTTGGTGTTTTATTCTGGAGGTTAGAGGAAGCAAGTGAAGGGATTGGCATAGAGGTATAGCAGATGAACAGCAACGTGCAAGGAAGATCAGCCTGGCAGAGACATTTATTATGGAATGTAAAGGAGATACACCACAGCTAGGAAGACCAGAGAGTATGGAGTTGCAATAGTCAAGATGGGAGATGAGAGAGTGGATTAAAAAAGTCGTTGTGTATTGTGTGAGGAAGTCGCAACATTTTGTAGATGTTTTTAAGGTGGAAATTGCAGGAATTGGCCAAATACTGCATGTGTATACCTCTAGAGCATTAACATTGCTAGAATTTATGAACCTTCAACAAAATTTGTATGTTACATGCCCACTATTTTATTACTGCAAAAGTAATTAATTTCCTCCAGTGGATGAATGCAGCAGTGGTAATAGTACATGTTAATTTTCCTTCTGCTCTGTTAGTCTGGTACCTACGTTTCTCCTGAACGTAAAGATATCCCTCCATAGTATAAGGACTCATTGCCTGGTGCTCATGGGGGTTTTCTTTCATCTTCTGCATCAAAGACTCCACTTCGGACCGAGTGCCCTCAAAACGATCCCGTGTCTGGAGATTTAAGATGTTATCAATATCAAATTAAACAGTTTTGCAGATGATTTAATAAAAGATACACACAATGTTATCTAACCAAAAAAAGCTGGTATAGCAGGTACATTACTGACCCAGTGCACAAGTTTGTATATTAATTTGGAGATCATATATGGACAATCATAAATAGAGGGGAATTAATGGATTTTCTGGTGGTTTTTTATATTTGTGTTTATATTTCACTGGATCAACATATTACCAGTGGACAAATAAAATACTTAGGTATATTGTAAAGCAAAAATTGCATGCAATAACAAATTATGCTTACCAGATAATTTCCTTTCCTTCTGTATGAGGAGAGTCCACGGCTTCATTCCTTACTTGTGGGAAATACAAAACCTGACCACCAGGAGGAGGCAAAGACACCCCAGCCAAATGCTTAAATACCTCCCCCACTTCCCTCATATCCCAGTCATTCTGCCAAGGGAACAAGGAACAGTAGGAGAAATATCAGGGTATAAATGGTGCCAGAAGAACAAAACAAAATTTAGGTCCGTCCTTCGGAGAATACGGGCGGGGGCCGTGGACTCTCCTCATACAAAGAAAAGGAAATTATCTGGTAAGCATAATTTATGTTTTCCTTCTTAATATGAGGAGAGTCCACGACTTTATTGTTTACTTGTGGGAAACATATACCCAAGCTCCAGAGGACACTGAATGAACCGGAGGGCAAAAAAGAAGGCGGACCCTATTCTGAGGGAAACACAGCCTGCAAAACCTCTGCCCCAAAAGCTGCTTCAGCCGAAGCAAAAATATCAAACTTGTAAAATTTAGAAAATGTATGTAAGGAGGACCAGGTAGCCGCCCTACAAATCTAATCCATAGAGGCCTCATTCTTGAAGGCCCAAGAGGAAGCCACAGCTCTAGTTGAATGAGCCTTAATTCTCTGAGGAGGCTCATATCCCGATGTCTCATAAACTAAGCGAATAATGCTCCTCAACCAAAAAGATAAGGAAGTGGACGAGGCCTTCTGCCCCCTATGCTTTCCAGAGTAGACAACAAACAAATAAGAAGTCTGTCTTAACTCTTTCGAAGCCTGAAGATAGAACTTCAAGTCCTGAACCACATCAAAATTATGAAGTAACCATTCCTTCGAAGAGGAAGGATTAGGACACAAGGAAGAAACCACAATCTCCTGATTGATGTTGCAATCAGAAACGACCTTAGGAAGAAAACCTAACCCAGTACGAATAACAACCTTATCAGCATGAAATACTACGTAAGGAGGCTCACTTTGCAAGGCAGAAAATTTCAGAGACTCTACGTGCCAAAGCAATAGCAAGTAGAAAAAGAACCTTCCAAAACAGTAATTTAATGTCAACTTCATGCATAGGCTCAAATGGAGCCTTCTGCAAAACTTTAAGAACAAGATGTAAACTCCAAGGAGGAGCATTAGGTCTAAACACAGGCCTGATTCTAGCTAGAGCCTGAACAAAAGACTGAACATTCGGAAGCTCAGCGAGCCTCTTGAGCAGTAAAAAAGCTCGGGCCGAAATCTGTCCCTTAAGGGAGCTAGCAGAAAGGCCCTTCTCCAGACCATCCTGGAGAAAGGAAATAATCCTGACCTTATGCCAGGGGAATCCACACTCTTCACACCAGAATAAGTAGGTCCTCCACACCTTATGATAGATGCGACGAGTAACCGGCTTACGAGCTTGAATGAGAGTATCAATAACTCTCTCAGAGAAGCCTCTCTTGGCTAGGACTAAGCGTTCAATCTCCACGCAGTCAGCCTCAGAGAATCTAGATTTTGATGAACAAAAGGACCTTGTTCCAGCAGATCCCTGCGACAAGGTAACTTCCATGGAGGAGATGAAGATATCCCCACTAGATACGCAAACCACATCCTTTGTGGCCACGATGAAGCAATCAGTATCACTGATGCCTGCTCCTGCTTGATGCAGGCCACTACTCGAAGAAGGAGAGGTAATGGCGGAAAAAGGTATATAAGACTGAACCTCCAAGGCACCACTAATGCATCTATTAGCTCCATCTGAGGATCCCTGGATCTTGACCCATACCTGGGTAGCTTGGTATTGAGACAAGATGCCATGAGATCTATCTCCGGAGTCCCGCACCTGTTGCATATCTCCGCAAACACCTCGGGATGAAGAGACCATTCTGCGGATGAAAGTATTGTCTGCTGAGAAAATCCGCTTCCCAGTTGTCCGCACCCGGAATGTGGATCACTGACAGTGAACAGTTGTGGGCCTCCGCCCACTCCAGAATCTGAGATACCTCCCTCATTGCTAGGGAGATCCTCGTTCCTCCCTGGTGGTTGATGTAAGCCACCGAGGTGATATTGTCTGATTGGAATCTGATAAATTGGGACGAACCCAGACAGGGCCAAGCCTTCAGAGCATTGAGGGTTGCTCGACGTTCCAAAATGTTGATCGGAAGAGAGCTCTCCTCCCAAGACCAAAGGCCCTGAGCCTTCTTGGCTACCCAAACTGCTCCCCATCCCGAGAGACTCGCATCTGTAGTCACAATCTCCCAGGATGGTCTTAAAAACAGGTGATCTGGACAGAGTCACCAAGAGAGTGATTCTCTTGACCGGTTGTCCAAAAAGATCTGTTGAGACAGATGCAAATGATTGCCGTTCCCCTGTCTCAGCATGCACAGCTGTAACGGTCTGAGACTCAACCTGGCAAAGGGAATTATGTCCATGCTGGACACCATGAGACCAATCACCTCCATACACTGTAACACAGAGGGCCTTGAGGAGGTCCGGAGGGCAAGACATGCCGAAGCCAGCTTGCAGCGACTCTGGTCTGAAAGAAATATCCTCATGACTAGTGAGTCAATTATAGTGATCAGGAATTCTACCCTGGCTTGGAATAAGAGAACACTTTTCTAAGTTTATCTTCCATCCATGGGATCGAAGAAGAGAGAGAAGAGATTCTGAATGTTCTTCCACTAGACAAAAGGATGGTGCTTGTACCAGGATATCGTCCAAATAAGGTGCTACTGCAATGCCCTGGGTTCTGGCTATGGCCAAGAGAGGCCACAGAACCTTTGTGAAAATGCTTGGGGCAGTAGCTAGGCCAAAACGGAAGAGCAATAAACTGGAAGTGCAGGTCCAAGAAGGCAAACCTTAGGAACTGAAAGTGTTCCCTGTGGATTGGGACATGAAGGTAAGCATCCTTCAGATCTATAGTGGTCATGAACTGTCTCTTCTAGACTAAGGGAAGGATAGACCTTATCGTCTCCATCTTGAACGAGGGGACGTTCAGAAACTTGTTTAAGCACTTTAAGTCCAGAATCATGCGGAAAGTTCCCTCCTTTTTTGGGACCACGAAAAGGTTTGAGTAGTATTCCAAGCCTCGTTTCTCTAAGGGAACCAAGACAATGACTACGAAGGAGGACAGATCCCAAACGCACCCCAGAAAGGCATCCCTCTTCTCTGGTTTTGATGACAGATTTGAGAGAAGGAATCTGCCCTTGGGTGGAACAGATTTTAACCTAATTCTGTAACCCTGAGCAATGACCTCCAGGACCCAAGGATCCTGCACATCCCTGAGCCAAGCTTCTAAGAAGAGCGAAAGTCTGCCCCCTACCTGAACCACAGATGGATCGGGGGTGACCCCTTCATGCTGATTTTGTCTGAGCAGGCTTCTTGTTCTGCTTGGACTTATTCGAGGACTGAGTCGGCTTCCAAGTCTTAGGTTGCTCGGTCTTAGCGGAGGATTGTTGGCGCTGGGATTTTTCAGAACGAAAGGAATGAAAATTATTAGGTTGTCCCTTAGATTTGTTCTTTTTATCTTGCGGTAGGAAGGCACCCTTGCCCCCTGTGACCGTGGAAATAATGGAGTCCAGGCCTGGACCAAACAAAATCTTGCCCTTTATGGAAGGGAAAGGAGTCTGGACTTGGAAGTCAAGTCCGCAGACTAGGACTTCAGCCACAGAGCCCAGCGGGCCTGAACAGAAAACCCAGCAGTTTTAGCATTTAAACGAATAATTTGCATATTCGCATCACAAATAAAAGAATTAGCGACCCTTAAAGCCTTAATTCTATCAAGAATAATATCGAGGTGACCTTCCACATCAAGGAATAACACCAGTAGGTAGCCGCTCCCGCAACAGGGGCAACTGCCGCTGCTGGTTGAAATAAATATCTCAAATGTTGAAACATCTTTCTTAACAGAGTTTCCATCCTTTTATCCATGGGCTCTTTGAACGACGAACTATTCTCCAGTGGGATAGTAGTGCGTTTTGCCAGCGTGGAAACAGCGCCATCCACCTTAGGGACGGAACCCCACAACTCCAATTGAAATTCCGGAACCGGGAACAGTTTTTTAAAGGCAGACGAAGGAGTGAAGGAAGAACCAATCCTCTCTCATTCGTTCTTAATAATGTTTGCCATCTTTACAGCAACAGCAAGTCTAAGGAACAACCCTGTTTTCGTAAACTCTATCCAGTTTAGGAATTAAAGGTTCTTCAGGCAGTTTGGCCTCTGGAACCTGTAAGGTAGCCAGAACTTCCTTTAAAAGAAAGCGCAAGTGCTCCATCCTAAAGCTAAAATCTGGTTCCTCCCAAATCGGATGCTTAGATGCAGCCCATTCAGACCCAGAAAGTTCACACTCTGAAGTATCAGTAAGAACTTCATCATCAGATAACTGTCCATCAGCTATAGCCAATAAACTGGATGATGACCCCTGGGAAGGATAGCAATATTTGACCTTGCGCTTAGCAGGGCGAGGTAAAGCACTAATGGCCGCAGACACTGCCGTTTGTAACTGCGCAGTGAAGTCTGGAGGTAAAAGGCCTCCTCCAGATGGAGGATCAGATGTGCTATGGGAAACTGCATGTGTATTAGGAGATGAGAGCAGGATGCGCACCTCACGGACGGGGACCCCTCAGAGGTGAAAGGCTCAGTGGTATCAAACATGTTAACCTTTTTTTTTACATAATCACTTTTTCTAGGCATGTGGAACATAATTGAGAGGGCGGGTATACCTTGGACCTCCTCACAATATAAACAGGCATTAGTCTTAGGTATAGAAGGAGTACCCCTCTAAAACGTCCGAGTCCTCCATAGCTAAGCTGTGCCTCTAAAGTAACCTGTATGTTCCAACCTGAGCCTATGAGCCTCAAAAAACATCTCACACATAACGCAGTATAATCAAATAAAAATGTATGAGATTAATCCCCACTGCTCAATAATCCCCCCTCAGGAGATATTAACCCTTGATTACATGCAGATAAAAGGAGCCACATTGTGACCCTGTCTTCTTGCGTTATCATGTGTGTATAAATAAATTTAACTATCTTACCGGAATCTGTGCCGTGGAACAGAAACACAGCCTCTCAAGTTTGACAGTCCTGCAGCATCGCTCCTGACAAGGAATTGAGTTATGGAAGCAGGCAGTGAAACTCGTCAATACTGATTGCTTAGGAGCTGTTAATACGAGTCTGGATAGGTTCGCAGAAATACTCTCCCTGCATCTTCAGACTCTAACTTTTGTCAATGCTCTTACTGAGAGGCTGACAAGGCTACTTAAAACTCCAGTCCCATTTCGAAGGGTAGATACCCTTCATAAGGAACTACTCCGAATCTTCTGACACTTCTCTACCAACCTCCTGTGATAGAAGGCAAAGAATGACTGGGATATGAGGGAAGTGGGGGAGGTATGTAAGCCTTTGGCTGGGGTGTCTTTGCCTCCTCCTGGTGGCCAGGATCTGTATTTCCCAAAAATAAGCAATGAAGCCGTGGACTCTCCTCAATCACTTGCTGCTCCCATGCTAGACTTCACCTATGTGTTTAAAATCAGGGTCACTAATGCATAAGTTAAATGTTCTAGTGGGTTAGATCATGCCATTTTTGCATTGCAATGTCCCTTTAACTATTTTCTGCATCAGAAGTATTTTTTGATATCTTAGTATCCAATGCAGGTTTTCTGATTTGTAACACCCAATACAAACAAAATGACACGAGAAATTTAAACTACTAAAGATATAATAAAAGCTATTCAACCTTAACGTGACCGTAAATCCAAGCGTATAACAAACGTTAGTATTTACCATCACCAAAACGAAACAATTTCTGTCATTGTTGCTAAAAAAAACAAACAACAGTGTTAAACTCGCTCTATCTATAATGCAAGTATATCGCTAACTCAGTGCCTCTGGCCACACACGGCACAGCACTTTCTTCAATGAGGTGATGTTTACACCTCTAAACCAATAGCTGTGTGTGTCAACTGACATCCTAGCATGGCTATTGGTTTAGAGGTGACAACGCCACATCATTGGAGGAGAATACTGTGCCGTGGGCGGCCAGAGGTGCTGAGTTACAGATAGGGTGAGTTTAACACAGTTTTTTAGGAAATGATGACAGAAACTAATGTTTATTTTTAGTGATGGTAAATCCTAGCGTTATGCACTTGGATTTACCATCACTTTAAGGTGATTTAAAAGTACTTGCAGTTGTTAAAATGTGCGCCACCTTGCACTTTTCAAGTTAAATTACAATTCTGAAACTGAATTTAATCCACAACTGTATTGTAAGCATTGCAAATGATGGTATGTTAGAGCTCAAAGGGACAGTAATCACCTTGTAATGATATTTTGTGTTGTGTTGCGATAGAATAATATCTTTAAAACAAACTAGCATCTTTTTTACTGTAATTATTTTCCAATAGCCAAACTCCACCCACCTTATTTGTAGGAGTCAATCTGGGCTTTATTCTACAGACAACAAGGTTAGTCACGGTCACAAAGTTAGTTTAACGTGCATTGTTGATATCTGATAAAACTAATAAGCTGCAGAGTTAGCCTTGAGAAAAGTCAGCAGGGTGTATTTCAAATTCTGAGAATTAGAAATTGCTCAATTTTCATAACTAAATTATATGAAAAGGGGGCAAAATAATGAATATATATTGTAAAGTTGTTTCATTACACATAACTAAACGTGTAATATATATGTGTGTATGTTTGTGTGTGTGTGTGTGTGTGTGTCTACACACCCACACACATCTTTAAAGGGACATAGAAGTAAAAGACTAAATTCTGGTGGATGCATTAAAAAAATATTGAATTCATTTTTAAAATCCTCTTTTTCTCATAAAGCGTACCCCTCATTCTCTGGCTCATTAATGCTAGTCAGGCACAGTTTGTTAGGCATCAGGAGCATACATATTGCACACCTGGTGACTGCCTAAACAGATGATTTTGCGCATCAGTTTTCTCTTTTTTTCTTAATGTGCTGAACTATACATAGAGACAAGGTAAGGAAAGACAGAATTATAGGGTCCTGCTGTTTAGAGTTTGCACATGATGTTATGTCGTGTTGTTTATGACTCATACAGACAAGATGGTGGCACTGTGCAACACCATCTCACATCAGAAGAGTTAATGAGCACAATCAGCTAAAGTTAATTCATGTGCAAAGAAGCCAATAGTAACACTGAAGAAGGAATGGATGGAGAGGCCACAGGCAGATAAAGACCAATCTGAGTCTAGGAATGATGACTGGCTGGCAGCATTTTGTAACTTTGGTAATGCATGTAAGCACATGATGGATTTTTAATAGCAATGTACAAATGTGAAAAAAATGTATCCATTACTTACACGGTACCTTTCTTTCATGTCTATTTAACGGGACAGAAAACACGATGAGATTTGAATATAAAATGTTATAAAACAACTGTAATTACTTTCATTAATGATTTTGACCCCGTCTCGTGTAAATTAACTCTGAAAATGAGGAGTTTGTAACTATGAGGGATGGAAATGAACACTGCAGACTTCAAGGCTAAATCTTGCTACGCATATTTTCCTAATTGGCTTTAACAAATCTTATAATTACAAGGCGTTTCCTATTCCTTTAAAGGACCATTAAATACAGTGTAATCACATAAAGAACAAATGCACAACAAAAAGTCAATAACACAACTTCAATTATCCCCGCCCCTGTATCATGTGACAGCTATCATCCAATCACAAACATATATATATATATATATATATATATATCCTATATTATAAAAGGCCAAGTGTTTGTCTGAAGCCGTCATGCGCAGTAGAGACAAACACTTGGCCTTGAGATAGGGAGCGCGAGGTACACAGCATACAAGCAGCTGTGAGATAGGGAGCGCGAGCTACTCAACAGCTGTGAGGTCTGCTGCGTGAGAAGCGGCAACGCGCTCCCCAGACCTCACAGCTGTTTGTGGCCGACGGGAGCGTCGCGAGGGGCGTGGCCGGGCGTCGCGAGGGGCGTGGCCAGGCGTCGCGAGGGGCGTGGCCAGGCGTCGCGAGGGGCGTGGCCAGGCGTCGCGAGGGGCGTGGCCAGGCGTCGCGAGGGGCGTGGTCGGGTGGGTGTTGCCGCGATGGGGCGTGGCCGGGCGGGGTCCCGCGAAGACAGAGCCAGAGAGGGAGCAGGAGGTGAGCCAAAGAGAAGGGGGGGGGAGCCAAAGAGAAGGGGGGGGGGAGAGAGCCAAAGAGAAGGGGGGGGAGAGAGCCAAAGAGAAGGGGGGGGGGAGAGAGCCAAAGAGAAGGGGGGGGGGGGAGAGCCAAAGAGAAGGGGGGGGGGGGAGAGAGCCAAAGAGAAGGGGGGGGGAGAGAGCCAAAGAGAAGGGGGGGCAGAGAGCCAAAGAGAAGGGGGGGGCAGAGAGCCAAAGAGAAGGGGGGGGAGAGAGCCAAAGAGAAGGGGGGGGGGGAGAGAGCCAAAGAGAAGGGGGGGGAGAGAGCCAAAGAGAAGGGGGGGGAGAGCCAAAGAGAAGGGGGGGGGGGGAGAGAGCCAAAGAGAAGGGGGGGGAGAGAGCCAAAGAGAAGGGGGAAGAGAGCCAAAGAGAAGGGGGGGAGAGCCAAAGAGGGGGGAGAGAGAGAGCCAAAGAGGAAAAAGAGCCAAAAAGGAGAGAGAGCCAAAGAGGGGGGAGAGAGAGCCAAAGAGGGGGGAGAGAGAGCCAAAGAGGGGGGAGAGAGAGAGCCAAAGAGGGGGGAGAGAGAGCCAAAGAGGGGGGGGGGGGAGAGAGCCAAAGAGGGGGGGGGGGGAGAGAGCCAAAGGGGGGGGAGAGAGCTAAAGGGGGGGGGGAGAGAGCTAAAGGGGGGGAGAGCCAAAGAGGGGGGAGAGAGAGAGCCAAAGAGGAAAGAGAGCCAAAGAGGAGAGCAAAAGAGGGGAGAGAGACAAAGAGGGGGGAGAGAGAGCCAAAGAGGGGGGGCAGAGCCAAAGAGGGGGGGGGAGAGCCAAAGAGGGGGGGGAGAGAGCGAAAGAGGGGGGGAGAGAGCGAAAGAGGGGGGGGAGAGCGCCAAAGAGGGGGGAGAGAACAAAAGAGGGGGGAGAGAGCCAAAGAGGGGAGGGGAGAGCCAAAGAGGGGAGGGGAGAGCAAAAGAGGGGGGGGAGAGCCAAAGAGGAGAGAGAGCCAAAGAGGAGAGAGAGCCAAAGAGGGGGGAGAGAGAGCCAAAGAGGGGGGAGAGAGAGCCAAAGGGGGGGGGGGGGAGAGAGCCAAAGGGGGGGGAGCCAAAGAGGGGGGAGAGAGCCAAAGAGGAGAGAGAGCAAAAGAGGGGAGAGAGCCAAAGAGGGGGGGGGGGAGAGCCAAAGAGGGGGGGGAGCCAAAGAGGGGGGAGAAGAGCCAAAGGGGGGGGAGAGCCAAAGAGGGGGGAGAGCCAAAGAGGGGGGAGAGCCAAAGAGGGGGGAGAGAAAGAAAAAGAAAGGATGGAGAGAGCCAAAGAGGGGAGAGAGAGAACAAAGGAGAGGGGGGAGAGAAAGCAAAAGAGAGGGGGAAAGAAAGCAAAAGAGAGGGGGGAAGAGAGAGCAAAAGAGAGGGGGGAGAGAGCAAGGGGTGGGACCGCTGTTCTGAAAAAAATGGCCCGTGTACACGGGCTTTAGTACTAGTATATATATATATATATATATATATATATATATAAATAAATAAAAAGTGCACATTTTGATACTGTAAGTTGCTTAAAATTGCACACTCTATCTCAATAATTTAATTTACTTTTACCTTAGTGTCCCTTTAATCCCTAGACAATGTTAGGAATTCCCATGCCTTCCTGAAAACACTGTGCCCTTAACGACATTAAAACACCATGAAATGTCCTAACTTCTGTGTCCCTCCTGCGTCCCCTGTAATATTTATTCACTTGGATCCGACATAGCAACTTGCCTAGAAACGTAGGCAGTCCCCCAGGAGCCAACTAGCGCTGTTGGAGCCACGTGATTGCAGTGACAAGCAAATCACTGTTACCATGTGACAGCCTGTCTGCACTCCCTTTACCTCTCTCTTTCCTCTGTGTGTGATCTGAGGCCAGACAGGCAGAGAGATCACTCCCACAAAATGCACAGTTTATATACATTTCTAAATTAGAAAACCTTTAGTGAAAAAAATAACCCTTTAGTTGCTGATCAAAGTGTTATTCCTGTGATCACTGATGAGTAAGTGGGAATTGGGGATGGATGTGGAAATTGGTGGGTGGGTTAATGGAATTAGTATTAGGTAGGAGTAAAAATAATAATATTAATCCTTACAGTGCTGTTTAGATCAATGTGTTAAATGTATGAAAACTGAAATGGGTAAGCTCCATATTTGGCCCTGTAACCCTATAAAACCTGTACATGGGGGGTATTCCTGTACTTGTGGGACATTGCAGAATACAAATATGAGTGTTTAAGCACTAAAACCAGAGTTATGTTATTCACAATAAAAAAAAAAATGTGTGTGTGTTTGAAAAAAAAATAACATTTCTTAATTTCTCACACTTAAGTTTTATTCATATTAAATTATAGTTTATATATAAATATTTGATGTCAAAAGAAAGCCCTATATGTCCTCTAAAAAATTATATATAATAAGTGTGGGTGCACTTAATGTGAAAGAGGTAAATTATGGTTGAACAAACATAGCTCAAATTCTAGGTTTTGATTACTTTCATATTTAAGAATTGTCTCAGTTCTTAAAGGGTTAATGATTAAATAAAAAAAAAATCAAACCAACATTATGGTTGTAATAGGTAAGAAAATGAGAGTAAATTTGGTTTGGAGATTATTCCATGAACCCAAACATATTACATACCACATCCAGCACTTAAGGATATAAAAGCCAGTTTTTTCCATTACTTACATTCTGAATGCTGATTGTCAGTTGTGTTTTAAAATCACTGAAGTCTTTTGCCAACTCATAGCCATGATGATAAAATGTGAAAAGCCCTTGGAGGAAGGCGAGAAGCTGGAAAAAAACATAAAACGTTTAGCTGAAAATCATAGATTTCCTCTAGTCAGTTTAAACTGCACTTTTTTTCTCAACAGAAAATCTATTTCTATGTTAGATTATTTTATGTAAGGGAACTGTTAAATACAGCTATATACACATAGAGGACTATCTTCAGCTCCCTAAAACCATGATTCAGTCTTATATAAATGAGTTTCTTTATCTGAAAGGCACTTCACAATGTAATCAGCTCATTTTTGGTGTGGACATTTTTGAAAAGCGTATGCAGTCCTCCCAAACAAAAAAAAAAAAAAATTTCATGATTCAGATAGAGCATACAATTTTGAACAACATTCTAATTTAATTCTGTTATTTTTAGTTTTGCTTTATTTTCTTTATATCCTTTGTTGAAGGAGCTAGCTGAACACATTGGTAAGCCAATGAAATCAGGCATATATGTGCAGCCACCACCATCTAGTGTCCAGCTCCTGAACCTACCTAGGTATGCTTTTAAACAAAGGATACCAAAAGAACAAAGTAAATGAGATAATAGAAGGAAAAACTGGAAAATTGTTTACAATTGTATGCTCTGTCTAAACCATGAAAGAACATTGTAGGCTTTCAAATCCATTTAAAGGGACATTGTAAAGCAAAAATAGCAAGCAATATTATATTAGAGCATGCCATATTGGCATTTAACCCTTATGACCCATAGGCATCATAGTTTCTGAGCAGGACATGTTCAGTCAGCCAGTCACGATCTGACAGTCAACTGCTGTCCCTATTTCAGAGGGATAGTCCCCGATTCTGGGCAATATCCCACTGACCCTCTGAGACAATCATATTACGACCTCCTAAATATGTGGAAGTATGTGAATGTAATGTAATTCATAAGAATTCTACATCTGCTGATACAATCAGTTAATAGGATCAATTAAGTTATCTGAGCAATGTAAATGATTGCTATTCATTTCTAAATCACATGTGTAATTGGTAGCACTGAACTAAGGGTCCCAGTAAGACATAAGAAAAACTATACAAGAGTCCTGCTCTGCACAGTTTGCAGTCTAGTTGTGAAGAGGATATTGTATATTCAGAAAGCTTACAATGTATTTATTTTAAAATGCAGAGCTAGATAAGGTCATATAATATATAAATAAATGAGAACAACAAAAAAACAGTGGGGTTCTGTGCAGTCACAGGGCATAAGCAGTGGGTTATGTACATGATCTGATCACACAAGGAATTGTCCCTTTATTTTGTGCACATGTAATTAGAGCGCACAAAGGATTCTTCCATTACTTTGGGAGTATGTGATCAAAGCACACAAGGTATTATCCCTTTATTAGAGTCAGTATGTGATCAGCAAACATAGGATTATTATTTTATTCATGCATGATTAAGGGACAATTTCATGAAACTTCACTTGTGTATTTTGCACCTACATGTGAGGAGATGTTTTAATAAAACTGCAATATCCATATGGTGCTGTGGATTCTGTGCTATGGATTTGTTAAGGGTTTGCTGTCACCTTTTTTCCACGTGCATCAGATTTAGCTTTGGTGCTGTACACTTTACTTGGGAGATAAAATGATTGCAGCACCAATGGGATTCTCTCTATGGGCTAGTATGTGAACAGAGCAAACACAGGATTCTCCCTTGATTTGGGTTAGTTTGTGATTAGAGGACACTTGGATTACGAGTGGAGCACTATTTAGTTCTTCCACTCGCATGTTAACTTTGCTAGACATGCTTTGGGTTGAAAGTAAAAAGCTAGCACTCAAGCTTAAACCCGACGTGCGAAAAAAGTAGAACTTCAAGTATTGCAATCGTTTTAACATATTCTCCCATAAACCTCAATGGAGCGTACACACGGGGGGGAACTAACACCCATTCTCGTGCACTAAGCCGATTGCATTTATTCAAGTGTGCTAAACCCGACATGAATTATGAATATTTCACATTTCAATGTTCTTCACACAGAACAAGGTGTTTTATTTATTCTTAAATAAATATTTCTATAGACATCTGATGATTTTTTGGTATATACTGTATGTATATATATGTATATATAAATTAATAAAAAAAAATACACAGTTAAACACTTTATTAAATATGAATATTGCATAAATATAACTTTTCATTTTTTCAGCTACTTGCCCGAAAAATGCTCCAATGCACTTTTACATACGTCTATATATGTGTACATATGTATTGGTGTTTACTGTATATGTGTATATATGTCTGTAAATACATATGTGCACACATATAAACATATAAATATTTAGGCATATGAATCTATCTCTATGCGTGAAGAGAGCATAAAAGGGATTTTGACGTTATCTGGGTGAGTATGTGATCACAGCAAATGGGATTCTACCGTTATTTGGGTAAATATTGCGTACATATAAAATTTCATTTTTCCAGCTACTTGACTGAAAAAGGCTCCAATGGACGTATACATATGTCTATATGTGTGTACATATGTACTGTAGTGTGTGTGTGTATATATATATATGTCTGTAAATACATACTGTATATACACACATGTAAATACATATGTGCACACATATAAACATATAAATATATATACATACATATAAATATTTAGACATATGAATGTATCTCTGTGTTATCAGAGCATAAAAGTGATTTTGAAGTTATCTCGATAAGTATGTGATCACAGTAAATAGGGGATTATACCGTTATTTGGGCGAGTATGTGACCAGAGCATACAGGGGATTCACCCGTTATTTGGGTTAGTATGTAATCAGATCACACCTGGGATTCTCTCTTTAATTGAGTGATTTTGTCATCAGTGCATACAGGGGATTCTCCCTTTAATTGGGTGAGTATGTGATCAGACCATACAGGGGATTCTACTGTTATTTGGGTGAGAATGTCATCAGATCATATAGGGGATTCTCCCTTTAATTGGGTGAGTATGTGATCAGAGCACACTGGGGATTCTCCCTTTAATTGGGTTAGTATGTAATAAGAGCATACAGGGGATTCTCCCTTTATTTGGGCATGTGACCAGAGCATACACAGGATCCTCCCTTTAATTGGGTGAGTATGTGACCAGAGCATACAGGGGATTCTCCCTTTATTTGGGCATGTGACCAGAGCATACACGGGATTCTCCATTTAACTGGGTGAGTATGTGACCAGAGCATACAGGGGATTATCCCTTTCATTGGGGAAGTATGTGACCAGAGCATACACGGGATTCTCCCTTTAATTGGGCGAGTATGTAATAAGAGCCTACAGGGGATTATCCCTTTAATTTGACCAGCATGTGACCAGAGCATACAGGGGATTCTCCCTTTAATTGGGTGAGTATGTAATAAGAGCCTACAGGGGTTCTCCCTTTAATTGGGTTAGTATGTGACCAGAGCATACAGGGGATTCCCCCGTTATTTTGCTGAGTTAATTGGGTGAGTAGGAAATAAGAGCATACAGGGAACTCTCATGTTATTTGCGTGAGTATGTGACCAGAGATTGCAGGGTATTATTCCGTTATTTAGGTGAGTATGTGACCAGAGCATACAGGGAAATCTCACACTATTTGGGAGGGTATGTAATCAGAGCATACAGAGGATTCTCCCATTATTTGAATGAGTATGTAATCAGAGCATATAGAGGGGATTATCCCATTATTTGGGTGAGTATGCAATCAGAGCATATAGAGGGGATTCTTCCGTTATTTGGGTGAGTATGTAATCAGAGCCTATAGAGGGGATTCTTCCGTTATTTGGGTGAGTATGTAATCAGAGAATATAGAGGTGATTCTTCCGTTATTTGGGTGAGTATGTAATCAGAGCATATAGAGGGGATTATCCCATTATTTGGGTGAGTATGTAATCAGAGCCTATAGAGGGGATTCTTCCGTTATTTGGGTGAGTATGTAATCAGAGCCTATAGAGGGGATTCTCCCATTATTTGGGTGAGTATGTAATCAGAGCCTATAGAGGGGATTCTCCCATTATTTGGGTGAGTATGTAATCAGAGAATATAGAGGGGATTCTCTCGTTATTTGGGTGAGTATGTAATCAGATCATAGAGGGGATTCTACCGTTATTTGGGTGAGTATGTAATCAGAGCATGCAGGAGATTCATAGCATAATTATAGCATATAGAGGGGATTCTCCAGTTATTTGGGTGAGTATGTAATCAGAGAATATAGAGGGGATTCTCTCGTTATTTGGGTGAGTATGTAATCAGATCATAGAGGGGATTCTACCGTTATTTGGGTGAGTATGTAATCAGAGCATGCAGGAGATTCTACCGTTATTTGGGTGAGTATGTGACCAGAGCATACAAGGGATTTTCCCGTTAATTGGGTAAATATGTAATCAGACCATATAGAGGGGATTCTCCTGTTACTTGGGTAAGTATGTAATCAAAGCATACAGGGGATTCTACTGTTATTTGGGCGGGTATGTGACCAGAGCATACAAGGGATTTTCCTGTTATTTAGGTAAGTATTAATCAGACCATATAGAGGGGATTCTCCTGTTATTTGGATAAGTATGTAATCAGAGCATACAGGAGATTCTACTGTTATTTGGGCGGGTATGTGACCAGAGCATACAAGGGATTCTATAGTTATTTGGGTAAGTATGTAATCAGAGCATATAGAGGGGATTCTCCTGTTATTTGGGTAAGTATGTAATCAGATCATACAGGGGATTCTACCATTATTTGGGTATGTAATCAGAGCATATAGAGGGGATTTTCCCGTTGTTTGGGTAAGTAATCAGAGCATATAGAGGGGATTCTCCCGTTATTTGGGCGAGTATGTAATCAGAGCATGCAGGGGATTCTACCGTTATTTGGGCGAGTATGTGACCAGAGCATACAGGGGATTCTCCCATTATTTGGATAAGTATGTAATCAGAGCATATAGAGGGTATTTTCTCATTATTTGGGTAAGTATGTAATCAGATCATACAAGGGATTTCACTGTTATTTGGGTGAGTATGTGATCAGAGCATACAGAGGATGCTCCAGTTATTTAGGTATGTAATCAGAGCATACAGAGGATTCCCCCGTTATTTGGGTGAGTGTATAATCAGAGAATGCAGGGGATTCTACCGTTATTTGGGCGAGTATGTGATCAGAGCATACAGAGGATGCTCCAGTTATTTAGGTATGTAATCAGAGCATACAGAGGATTCTCCCGTTATTTGGGTGAGTATGTAATCAGAGCATACAGGTGGGATTCTCCTATTAATTGATTGATTAGGAAATCAGAGCATACAGAGGATTCTTTTGTTATTTGGGTGAGCATGTGATAAGAGCATACAAGGGATTGATTCACCTGTTATTTAGGTGAGTATTTGACTAGAGCATACAGGGAATTCCTCCTTTATTTGGGTGAGACAAATACTATCCTCAACCTAGATTTCTGTATCATTATACAATACAAAAATATATCACATTGACTAGAATACAGTTAAAGTTTAACATTTATTAAAATTTTTACACCCACTCATAATAGTTATGTTGAACTGTACAAATATTTATTGTTGATTGGACTTCAAAATTCCTATCTGAAAACCTCATGCAGCAGTTGTTTGTCCTAAGAAGCGAATGGGGGCTTCTGGCTTGCTTGTTTATACATCAGCACAAACACTGAAGAAGATACAAATAAACTATTGATGACCTTGGCTAGCAACCAGCTATTAATAGCAAATCAGGGCAGTGTGTTATAATCATTTCAGTTCCTTCTTGAGAACAGGAAATAGTTTAGAAAAGCTAAGAAATTCAAGGCAATAAAAAAAACTCATATATGATTTATCCCTTCAGCAAATCTTTTTGATTTTCAGATTTGACACACAAAAGATATGCAAATAATCCCTTTGTATGAAGTATTTCTAGAAGATTGCGTTTAGCAGCTATAAATGATCTAACAGCCTCATTATTACCTCCACAGTGGAACGTCTTTTCTATTTAAGAGGAATAAAAATTACATTAAAGTCATTTTAAATATGCATGCTATATACAAACAAATATTACATTGCAAATGATCTGTGAAAAAGAATTGTAACAAATTTAAAGGGGAATTACAGTCACTGTTTTATTTATATTTTATATATAAATAATTCTCAGTATTAAAGATTAAGGTAAAGTATGCATTTTTTTGCAATCACAGGACACAACCTATAGCCATTTAGGGACAGAAATAAAAAAAAAAAGTCCTGCAAATATTATCCAACCACTGTGCAGCATGCAAGAAAGTCATGGTTCTGCCTTTCAGGGGAGGGGGGAGTGGAAAAATTACAACTTTCAGGGTTAAATTGCAGGAAAATCAGCAAAATAATGAACGTACATTGATTTTTTTTTTTAAATATTTTATTTTTGAGATTAAATTAATGTCCCATAAAATGTAATTTTATTAGCAAAGTCTGCATAGTAACACAATCCAAGAGCATAAACTTTGAAAAGGTTCTGAAATGGTCCAACAATCACTGTGTAGAATAGTATAGGTGAGGAGGATCTGGATCCTCCCAGTTTATCAGGAAGCGGAAGGAAATCACTACTTTTCATAATTTTACAAAAATATATATTAAAAAAACTGCAGTTTGTTGGAAACATTTTTTGTTTTTTGGATGGTTGTTTTTTGTTTTTCTTGGTGGATACTTACCTAACATTTATTTTTGTAAATTATATTTAGTATGTTTAATATTGTTCTTACATACAACATAGTCCACAATCTATGATACTTTAGCACTGTATTGTGTGCTGGGGAACAGAAACAAAACTTGCCTAGCTGGACACATATGTATTAATGTCACTGTATGCATAAAAGCTTTACGGGGAGTTTTAACAAGTATATGCTTCCTAAATAACCGATATAATCCAGAGTACATCTAACATTAAAACGGAAACAAAGGCACACTAAACATAGACGCCTTGAACACTAATAGAAAAAAGAAAATGTTAATGCAACTATCCACACCAATTGTGAACATATCAAACATTACAGCAGTTAAAAGTGACAACTGAACAACAATACAAAAGTCATGTAGCATGAGAGTGGTGAGAGTCCATGATCCATTACTCCTGGGAATTCACCACATAAACACTAGGAGAAGGCAAAGATTTCTAAAACTCCAAGAATACTTAAAGGGACATGAAACCCCCAAATTGTTCTTTTATGATTCAGATACAATTTTAAACAACTTTCTATTATGTAATTTGCCTTTTTCTCTTGTTATCATTTGTTGAAAAGCATACCTAGGTAAGCTCAGGAGCTGGGAGCTAACTGTTACTTGGTGGCTGTGCATATATAACTCTTGTAATTGGCCTACTTATGTGTTGTTTACCAAAGCAATACCAAAAATAAAAAATACAGTAATGCCTATCCTAAAAAAAAAAACTCACCCCAAAATAAAAACACTAAAAACTACTCTAACAATTGCCCTTGTAAGTTAAACTACCCCACAAAAAACTATCTTCTAAAATATGCCCTGATAAGGGCATTTTGCAGGGCAATGCCGAACAGTTATTTAGCTCTTATACATTAAAAAAACATGTCCTAAAATCTCTCAGTGATGCTGCCTTTAAACAATGACGTCAGCAGCTTTAGATATTTTGCCAGCTCGCTAACCATTGTGGCAAGTATCTTTTTATCTGATAAATTTCAAAGTTACTTCTATTTTCCCTCCCCCTGTATCATGTGACAGCTATTAGCCAATCACAAATGCATATACGTAAATACCGGGAACTCTTGCACATGCTCAGTAGGAGCTGGTACCTCAGAAAGTGTGCATAGTAAAAGACTGTGCACAATTTGATAATGGAAGTAAATTGGAAAGTTGTTTAAAATTGTGGGCTCGTTCTGAATCATGAAAGCTTAAAGAGACATTAAACCCAAACATTTTCTTTCATGATTCAAGTAGAAAATACAATTTAAACAACATTCCAATTTACTTCTATTATCTAATTTGCTTCATTCTTTAGATATCCTTTGTTAAAGAAATAGCAATGCACATGGGGGAGCCAATCACATGAGGCATCTATGTGCAGCCACCAATCAGAAGCTTCTTAGCCTATCTAGATATGCTTTTCAGGAAAGAATATCAAGAGAATGAAACAAATTAGATAACAGAAGTAAATTAGTTGTTTAAAATGGTATTCTCTATCTGAATCATGAAAGAAAAAATGTGGGTTTAATGTCCCTTTAATTAAGACATGAGTGTCTCTTTAAAATAGACTTATCTGAATAAAACTAAGATAAGGAAACCTTCTGGCAAAATATATTGCTAAAAGCAACAAAAACATCCAAGAAAGAAACTAAATGCCCAAAGCATGCACAGGTTTGACAAGAGACACCTGAATTCTTGTAAAAAAGCAAAATAATGTTACAAAGAGGAGGAATAGGTTTAAACACTGGATATATCCTGACTAAACTTGAATTAAGCCCATATGACAGGATACTTAACAATTTACTGCAGCATGAAACAGACAAAAAACATAACTAAGACTTTATAAAGGGCTAGCAGATAAGTAAGTCTTCATCAGAACTAACATGCAAAAAACAGAATTTATGCTTACCTGATAAATTACTTTCTCTGGTGGTGTATCCAGTCCACGGATTCATCCTTTACTTGTGGGATATTCTCCTTCCTAACAGGAAGTGGCAAAGAGAGCACACAGCAGAGCTGTCCATATAGCTCCCCCTCTAGCTCCACCCCCCAGTCATTCGACCGGAGGTTAGGAAGAAAAAGGAGAAACCATAGGGTGCAGTGGTGACTGTAGTTTAAACAAAAAAATCTACCTGACTTAATAGCCAGGGCGGGCCGTGGACTGGATACACCACAAGAGAAAGTAATTTATCAGGTAAGCATAAATTCTGTTTTCTCTTGTAAGGTGTATCCAGTCCACGGATTCATCCTTTACTTGTGGGATACCAATACCAAAGCTTTAGGACACGGATGAAGGGAGGGAACAAAACAGGTACCTTAAACGGAAGGCACCACCGCTTGTAAAACCTTTCTCCTAAAAATAGCCTCCGAAGAAACAAAAGTATCGAATTTGGAAAATTTGGAAAAAGTATGCAGCGAAGACCAAGTCGCTGCCTTACAAATCTGTTCAACAGAAGCCTCATTTTTAAAAGCCCATGTGGAAGCCACTGCTCTGGTAGAATGAGCAGTAATTGTTTCAGGAGGCTGCTGGCCAGCAGTCTCATGGGCCAGACGGATGATGCTTTTCAGCCAAAAGGAAAGAGAGGTAGCAATCACCTTCTGACCTCTCCTCTTACCAGAATAGATGACAAACAATGAAGTTGTTTGTCTGAAATCCTTAGTTGCTTGTAAATAGAACTTTAAAGCACGAACCACATCAAGATTGTGTAACAGACGTTCCTTCTTCGAAGAAGGATTAGGACACAGAGAAGGAACAACAATTTCCTGATTAATATTCTTATTAGACACAACCTTAGGAAGAAAACCAGGTTTGGTACGCAAACTACCTTATCTGCGTGGAACACCAAGTAAGGTGAGTCACACTGCAAAGCAGATAACTCTGAAACTCTTCGAGCAGAAGAGATAGCTACCAAAAACAAAACTTTCCAAGATAAAAGTTTAATATCTATGGAATGTAAAGGTTCAAACGGAACCCCTTGCAGAACTGAAAGAACTAAATTCAGACTCCATGGCGGAGCCACAGGTCTATAAACAGGCTTGATTCTGACTAAAGCCTAACTAAACGCTTGAACATCTGGTACCTCTGCCAGACGTTTGTGTAAAAGAATAGACAAAGCAGATATCTGTCCATTTAAGGAACTAGCTGATAATCCTTTCTCCAATCCTTCTTGGAGAAAGGACAATATCCTGGGAATCCTAATCTTACTCCATGAGTAACCCTTGGATTCGCACCAACAAAGATATTTTCGCCAAATCTTATGGTAGATTTTCCTTGTGACAGGCTTTCTAGCCTGAATCAGGGTATCGATAACCGACTCAGAGAAACCACGCTTAGATAGAATTAGGCGTTCAATCTCCAAGCAGTCAGAAGCAGAGAAATTAGATTTGAGTGTTTGAAAGGACCTTGAAGTAGAAGGTCCTGCCTCATTGGCAGAGTCCATGGTGGAACGGATGACATGTCCACTAGGTCTGCATACCAAGTCCTGCGTGGCCACGCAGGCGCTATTAGAATCACCGACGCCCTCTCCTGCTTGATTCTGGCAACCAGACGAGGAAGGAGAGGAAACGGTGGAAACACATAGGCCAGATTGAACAACCAAGGCGCTGCTAGAGCATCTATCAACACCGCCTGGGGATCCCGGGACCTGGACCCATAAAGAGGAAGTTTGGCATTATGACGGGACGCCATCAGATCCAATTCTGGAGTGCCCCATAGCTGAATAAGCTGGGCAAATACCTCCGGGTGGAGTTCCCACTTCCTCGGATGAAAAATCTGACGACTTAGAAAATCCGCTTCCCAGTTGTCTACTCCTGGGATGTGAATTGCTGAGAGGTGGCAAGAGTGATCCTCCGCCCACCTGATTATTTTGGTTACTTCCATCATTGCTAGGGGACTCCTTGTTCCCCCTTGATGGTTGATGTAAGCTACAGTCGTGATGTTGTCCGACTGAAATCTGATGAATTTGGCCGCAGCTAGCTTAGGCCATGCCTGAAGAGCGTTGAATATCGCCCTCAGTTCCAGAATGTTTATCGGGAGAAGAGCTTCTTCCCGAGACCATAAGCCCTGAGCTTTCAGGGAGTCCCAGACAGCACCCCAGCCCAACAGACTGGCGTCGGTCGTTACGATGATCCACTCTGGTCTGCGGAAACACATTCCCTGAGACAGGTGATCCTGAGACAACCACCAGAGAAGAGAATCTCTGGTCCCCTGGTCCAACTGTATTTGAGGAGACAAATCTGCATAATCCCCATTCCACTGTTTGAGCATGCGTAGTTGCAGTGGTCTGAGATGTATCCGTGCAAAAGGGACTATGTCCATTGCCGCTACCATTAGTCCGATTGTCTCCATGCACTGAGCTACAGACGGCCGAGGAATGGAATGAAGAGCTCGGCAAGTAGTTAAGAGTTTTAACTTTCTGACCTCCGTCAGAAATATTTTCATTTCTACCGAGTCTATTAGTGTTCCTAGGAAGGGAACTCTTGTGAGGGGGGAGAGAGAACTCTTTTTGATGTTCACTTTCCACCCGTGAGACCTCAGAAAGGCCACTACAATTTCCGTGTGAGACTTGGCTCTTTGGAAAGTTGACGCCTGAATTAAGATGTCGTCTAGATAAGGCGCCACTGCTATGCCCCGCGGTCTTAGCACCGCCAGGAGGGACCCTAGCACCTTTGTGAAAATTCTGGGATCAGTGGCCAACCCGAAAGGGAGAGCCACAAACTGAAAATGCTTGTCCAGAAAAGCAAACCTGAGAAACTGGTGATGATCTTTGTGGATAGGAATGTGCAGATACGCATCCTTTAGATCCACGGTAGTCATATATTGACCCTCCTGGATCATTGGTAAGATTGTCCGAATGGTCTCCATCTTGAATGATGGGACTCTGAGGAATTTGTTTAGAATTTTTAGATCCAGGATTGGTCTGAAAGTTCCTTCTTTTTTGGGAACCACAAACAGGTTTGAGTAAAACCCCAGCCCTTGTTCCGCAACTGGAACTGGGTGGATCACTCCCATTGTATGTAGGTCTTCTACACAGCGTAAGAACGCCTCTTTCTTTGTCGTGTCTGTAGACAGACGAGAAATATGGAACCTTCCCCTTGGAGGGGAGTCCTTGAATTCTAGAAGATATCCCTGGGATACAATCTCTAAGGCCCAGGGATCGTGTACGTCTCTTGCCCAGGCCTGAGCGAAGAGAGAGAGTCTGCCCCCTACTAGATCCGGTTCCGGATCGGGGGCTACCCCTTCATGCTGTCTTGGAGGCAGCTGCAGGCTTCTTGGCCTGTTTACCCTTGTTCCAGCCCTGGTAAGGTTTCCAGGCTGCCCTGGGTTGTGAAGTGTTACCCTCTTGCTTTGCAGCAGGGGAGGATGAAGCGAGACCGCTCCTGAAATTTCGAAAGGAACAAAAATTATTTTGTTTGTTCTTTGTCTTAAAGGACTTGTCCTGAGGGAGAGCATGGCCTTTTCCCCCGGTGATTTCTGAGATAATCTCTTTCAATTCAGGCCCGAAAAGGGTCTTTCCTTTGAAAGGGATGTTCAGCAGTTTGGATATTGACGACACATTGGCCAACCAGGGCTTGAGCCATAGCGCCCTGCACGCCAGAATGGCGAAACCTGAATTCTTTGCCACTAACTTAGCTAGTTGGAAAGCGGCATCTGTGATAAAAGAATTAGCCATCTTAAGAGCCTTAATTCTGTCCATAATATCCTCATATGAGGTCTCCGTCTGGAGCGCATCTTCCAGCGCCTCGAACCAGAAAGCAGATGCAGTAGTTACAAGAACAATGCACGCTATCGGTTGGAGAAGAAAACCTTGATGAACAAAAATTTTCTTAAGTAAACCCTCTAACTTTTTATCCATAGGGTCTTTAAAAGCACAACTGTCCTCAATTGGTATGGATGTGCGTTTAGCAAGTGAAGAAACAGCCCCCTCCACCTTAGGGACCGTCTACCACGAGTCCCGCGTGGTGTCAGATATGGGGAACATTTTCTTAAAAACAGGAGGGGGAACAAACTGAATACCTGGTCTATCCCACTCCCTAGTTACTATATCCGCAATCCTCTTAGGGACCAGGAACACATCAGTGTAAACAGGAACTTCTAGGTACTTGTCCATTTTACACAATTTCTCTGGAACCACCAAAGGGTCACAGTCATCCAGAGTAACTAATACCTCCCTGAGTAATAAACGGAGGTGTTCTAGTTTAAATTTAAAAGCCAACGTATCTGAGTCTGTCTGAGGAGCAACCTTTCCCGAATCGGAAATTTCTCCCTCAGACAGCACATCCCTCGCCCCCATTTCAGAGCGTTGTGAGTGTATATCGGATACGGCTACTAAAGCGTCAGAATGCTCATAATCTGTTCTTAAAACAGAGCTATCATGCTTTGCAGGTAACACGGGCAGCTTAGATAAAAATACTGAGAGGGTATTATCCATAACTGCCGCCAAATCTTGTAAGGTAAAAGAGTTAGACGCGCTAGAGGTGCTAGGCATCACTTGAGCGGGCGTAACTGGTTGTGACACTTGGGGAGAGGTTAACGGGCTAACCTCATTACCTTCTGTCTGAGAATCATCTTGGGCCACATTTTTAAGTGCAACAATATGGTCTTTAAAATGTATAGACATATCAGTACAAGTGGGACACATTTTGAGAGGGGGTTCCACCATGGCTTCTAAACACATTGAACAAGGATTTTCCTTGGTGACAGACATGTTTAACAGACTAGTAGTAAGACAAACAGGCTTAGAAATCACATTAATCAAGCAAAAACACACTTTGCAAAAAAACGTTACTGTGCCTTTAAGAAATAAAAAACGCACACAATTTTCCAAAACAGTGAAAAATGCACCAAACTTTCTGAAATTTTCACTGTATGTACCTAAAGCATTGGTAAGATTGCACAACTAGCAAAAAAATCGATTAACCCCTTAATGCCCAAACCGGATCAATAGTAAGCTAACAGAGCAGTTAAAACAAATTTAGCACCTTGCCACAGCTCTGCTGTGGCCCTACCTTCCCTTAGGAGTCAGATTTATGGGGAAAAAGCTTCTTATGGGTCCTCAAACTGTAGCAGGAGCCACCATGTGAACACAGCCTGAAGATCTAGTCAATCTTACTGCGCATCTGAGGCGTGAAATTAGGCCCCTCCCACCTTACTCCAGTGCTGTGAGGCCTAAATAAACACTCCTAGGAGTTATAATATTAGCCATGTGGGTAACAACCCCTGAAAGAAAACCCAAAGGGACCTTCTAAGTGTCTCAAAAACGTTATTTATAAGTAAAACCGTTTGCCATAAAAAAGTGTCAACCCATAAAATAGTGTCAACCAGCATAAATTAGCCCTGTTATGTAAGCTTGTAATTCCATACTTAGTTTCTGAATAAAGCTTACCCTTCCCTCATGGGGATCTTATCAGTCCTTTTCTAGCATTATCACAGTCTTGTCTAGAAATAAATGACTGAACATACCTTATTGCAGCCTAATCTGCAAACTGTTCCCCCCAACTGAAGTTTTCTTGTACTCCTCAGTCCTGTGTGGGAACAGCAGTGGATTTTAGTTACAACATGCTAAAATCATCTTCCTCCCTGCAGAAATCTTCATCCCTTTTCTGCTGGAGAGTAAATAGTACAAACCGGTACCATTTAAAAATAACAAACTTTTGCTTGTAGAACAAAAACTACAAATCTAACACCACATTCACTTTACCCTTCCGAGAGAGACCCTATTGCTTAGAGCCGGCAAAGAGAATGACTGGGGGGTGGAGCTAGAGGGGGAGCTATATGGACAGCTCTGCTGTGTGCTCTCTTTGCCACTTCCTGTTAGGAAGGAAAATATCCCACAAGTAAAGGATGAATCCGTGGACTGGATACACCTTACAAGAGAAATGAGAATTTTTAGAATTATAAAAGGATACAAGTTAAAACCCTATTTTTCATAGCAGGAAAGGGACAATTTTCCAAATCCTATGAGAGAAATTACATGTAACAGGCTTTCTGGCCTGAAAAGGTATTCACTACAGCATCAAGGAAACCTTTTTATTTTAAAAGTAGATATTGAAACTCTAAGTTTTCAAGATGGGAGATATGAGATCTTGATGATCAAAATGGACCTTTATACAGTAGGTCACTCCAATGGGAAGACCAGGGAAAAAGTTTGACATCTAAAACATATTCGCAAAACCAAGTCCAGCAGGCCTGGCTGAAGCTTTTACTCTTAGAAACAGAAGTCATCGGGTCCATCTGCGGGAGACTCCATTGTTCCCCAATCTAGTTGAAAATGTCTTATTTCCTGTGGAATGGAATGCTACCTGAGGAAATCTGCTTTACAGTGTCCCTGGTAGAATGCAATATACAGAAAAAAAATCTGTGATGAAAACAAAAAAATCTTTAAGACTCCCATCATTGCTAAGGAACGGAAAGATCCCCTTTGTAGAATGATATAAGCTACAGCTGTAACATTGTCTGATTGAAAACTCAGATAAGTCTCTATTTTCTGAAGAGGCTAGCTCTGAATGAACCTTAAGATAAAAATTAGAAACCTCACCTCCTAAAACAGACTCCCTGGGCTCTCCTGAACCCAACAGACTTAACCCCAATACAAGAGGTTGGTGTCTGTAGACATAAAATCCCAAAATGAATAAAGGACTCCCCCAGAAAAAAAACAATTGGTAATCTATCCATAAGGACAGAGGATTGCCTTACTGAAGAATACAACAGGATTCTATGAAATAAATCAATCTTTCTGTGTGAAAAAACACAAACACCGGAGGGAGCCTCCTAGTGTGACTCCGTTCGTATATCAGTCAACAAAAGATTAAATGTCGGTATACTCCCAAGTGAGGCAGCACTAATGTGCTGAATGACACAGACTGGGATCTCACAGTGTCCCAGCTCACTGATCCAACCGGTAGGGTCTCTCCAAACCTCCCAACTCAGACACGTGTTTGTAGTGATAAAAGGCTTTATAACAACAATTTTAAAATCAATTGCTAAAACCGGGGGTTACCATGCCATTAGACAATTTCTACGCGTTTCTTAGCGGTAACAC
This sequence comes from Bombina bombina, assembly GCF_027579735.1. Taxonomy (NCBI): domain Eukaryota; kingdom Metazoa; phylum Chordata; class Amphibia; order Anura; family Bombinatoridae; genus Bombina; species Bombina bombina. The sequence continues at coordinate 423,700,456 of NC_069504.1, forward strand.
ACTGTTTCCTCAGGTAAGCTAACACCCCCCCAAAGGGACATTACATGGTGGTGATTCAGCTACAGCACAGCCTGGATATCGAACAACATATTGGTATTGGTGTCAATAATAGACACTTATTATTTTTTTGGACACAATTGTTTGGACATTCTTTATAGATACATCCTTTTCAGTTGATTTATTATTATACATTCTGCATTTTATATTTTATATTCTGTATTCTACACTATATATTTTGTGATATACACTTTTGGATTACCGAGTAACTCCTCGTATACAATCAAGATATCAGAAAATAGATTCTATTACAAGCTGATATTGTATTGTATTGTGTTAGCGCCCCCTGGTAATCATCACAATATATTGTTTTGACTTACGATAAATTCTATGAGATAAATGTTAACACTATTGTCATACCATGCAAAGTTAAAAAGGTTTCATATGAAACCAAGCAAAATGAAGAAACTCTGATGCTGAAAAATCAGACCTAATACTTCCATGCATTGAGCTACAGTAGTTGGAAACAAGCTGACAGTAATTTTTATACATGAAGAAGAAGAGAAAACTGTATTGCCACTGAGTCTATAAAAAAAACTACTATAAAAGACCCTCTAAAATAAAGAGAAATAGACCTCTTTGATGATAACTTTTCTATCCATGTTTACAAAGAAACAACAGAAACGTGTTGGAATGAAATTCAGCTGAAGGAAATACATAAGATTTTAATCTAGACAAGAAAGCTCCTTGAACTTTTAAAAATACTGGGAGCTGTAGATGGACCAAATGGAAAAGCCACAAACTGAAAAAAGTTAGTTTAGAAATGCAGATCTTAGTAACTGATAACGGAGGAATTGTCTATGGACGATGGTTGTGTCTAACAAATGTATCTTTTGATGGTGGATATTTTATGCTGACACAACTATAACAATTTTCTTTTCAGAAAACTGTGAATCTACAGATGCTGTTTAATTAGATAAAATAGTGATACCGCTATACACTCACGGACTGGGATTGGTTTAGTCCAATCAGGACCTTTTGAGACCCTAGAGATTTCTTCATCTGTTTTAACTCTGTGCTCTGTTTTTCCACTAGCCCATGATCTTTGTACTGAAAAAGACTGAATGTAAACTTCTCCCCCTCATTTAGAAAAATTGAAACCTAAATCTATTTGTCAGCTAACCTTTAAGCCAAAAGTGGTGACTTATGTTAATAGCTCAGCTAAACTGGCTTATCTGTGACCAGAGATATATGGAGTGTATACATTAAAGGTACAGTCTACACCAGAATTTTTATTGTTTTAAAAGATAGATAGTCCCTTTATTACCCATTCCCCAGTTTTGCATAACCAACACAGTTATATTAATATACTTTTAACCTCTGTGATTATCTTGTATCTAAGCCTCTGCAAACTGCCCCTTTATTTCAGTTCTTTTGACAGACTTGCAGTTTAGCCAATCAGTGCCTGCTCCCAGATAACTTCACGTGCACGAGCACAGTGTTATCTATATGAAAAACATGAACTAACACCCTCTAGTGGTGAAAACTGTTAAAATGCATTCAGAAAAGAGGTGGCCTTCAAGGTCTAAGAAATTAGCATATGAACCTCCTAGGTTAAGCTTTAAACTAAGAATACCAAGAGAACAAAGCAAAATTGGTGATAAAAGTAAATTGGAAAATTGTTTAAAATGACATGCTCTATCTGAATCATGAAAGTTTATTGTGGCCTAGACTGTCCCTTTAACTCTAAGATGCACTATTGTAAGCATAAGTTTAACCAATGAGGGAAAGATGATCCTGCTAACTTAAGCGGAAATTGTCAATGAGATGGTTTAATTAAGTTATAGCCTAAAGTTTCTCTTTTGTTTCTAGCTGGATATATTGTTTAAATACTTGTATATCTAATCCCTTCACAGTATCAAATTGTTATCAATATGTAATATTTTATGTATTAGGAAGTAACCTAACAAGGTGGAAGACTCGAATTTGAAATCTGCAAAGGGTTATTCTTATTCAGACAGGGGGGAAACAATGTGATTAATTAGTGTGGATAGGAGTGTACTATCTGTTTGCACTGCTTTGAAACCCTGATAAAGTTGGCCGTTATTAGTTTTCACTGGTAAGCAGGTCAACAATACAACTAGTTTGGCACTGCCTCTAAAAGCTTGACCTGTACGCTTATTTCTTACATATTTCTTTTGCTAAAAAAATGACTTTATTAGTCAAGGTAATTCAGGTACTTTAAACACCCAGAAAGGGTCTGAGAAAACGTAGAAAGGTCTCTCATGCAATAGGATCTCTAGTTGAAAGAGTGTGAAGCAGGGAACCTGTGAGAAGATTACTATCCTATACCTATTTTATTAAATATACAAAGTAAGCAGTTTATTGTAAAATAACCAATTAAGGGTTAATATAGTCTCCAAAGAGCACTCTAAAGAAATAATAAAAAGAACAACTATACTGTAAAAGCACTAATATTGACAGCCTGTCTGTTGCTTAGCAAATATCTCTTTTTGTTTATAAAATTGATCACTGTTCTAGTCAGGCTTGCTTTTTGAGTACAGGTAGCCCTCAGTTTACGCCGGGGTTAGGTTCCAGAAGGAATGGTTGTAAATCGAAACCGTTGTAAATTGAAACCCAGTTTATAATGTAAGTCAGTGGGAAGTGAGGGAGATCCAGGCCCCTCTCAAAACTGTCATAAGTAACACCTAATACATTATTTTTAAAGCTTTGAAATGAAGACTTTAAATGCTAAACAGCATTATAAACCTAATAAAATAATCACACAACACAGACTTCACTTGCATTTTTCTGCAAACAGTTCTTTCTATGCATTCCAATCTGGACTGATTTATAGACAGGAAGATCTTGTTCCTTTGAAATCTGCTCGATAGCTCAGGTCTGTTAAAACTGAATAATTTCAGCTTGCTTGGCTTTGATGCAACACAAGCAGACAGCTCCACCTACTCGCTATTTTAATAAATGCACTGCTTCTCAATGCTTTTCAATAGCAGTCACATGACTGGAAAAAAAGGTTGTTATTCTGAAACGGTGTAAATTGAACCATTGTAAAACGAGGGCCACCTGTATTGTAATACAAACAAGACTAAACTATACTATAAACTATGCTGGTAACTGCCTACATTAAATATAAGATAACGGCTCCTTTTGGGCTCTAGGAAAAGCAGGTTATTTGAGATTATTTTGGTCTTGTCAAAAAGGCATCTGTCCAGCCAAAACTTTTTCTTGATTTTTCAAGTTTTGTCTGAGGGCTAATAGTCATAGGCTTGTGGTTGATGGATAGGTTCTTGGTGGCCATTAAAGCTGCCCTGCCCAATATGCCTCCAAAACCTAGAGATAAGAAGATGAAAAATAGCTTTGGTAGCACTGAGCTAAGTACTGAAGATAGACTTCATGGTAGCACTACAGTGATTGATACTGATTCTCTTGTTAAACAAGTTTCCAATATTTTCTCCCCCCAGTTTGAAGGGGTGAAAAAAGACCTTTCTTCCCTCAAAAATGAAATAAGACTATTTTCAAATAGGTTAACAGATATTGAAAGTAGAATTGCAGACATATTTAAGCTACAACACTCAACAAGGCTCCATTGACCAACAAACTAAAACAATACAAATATTGCAGTCTCGCTTAAAGGGACAATGAACCCAATTTTCTTTCATGCAATTTTAAGCAACTTTCTAATTTACACCTATTATCAATTTTTATTCACTCTCTTGCTATCTTTATTTGAAAAAGAAGACATCTAAGATTTTTTATGGTTCAGAACTGTGGACAGCACTTATTTTATTGGTGGATGAATTTATCCACCAATCAGCGAGAACAACCCAGGTTGTTCAGCAAAAATGGGCCGGCATCTAAACTTACATTCTTGCATTTCAAATAAAGATACCAAGAGAATGAATAAAATGTTATAAAAGGAGTAAATTAGAAAGTTGCTTAAAATTGCATGCTGTATCTGAATCATGAATGAACAAATTTGGGTTCAGTGTCCCTTTAAATGAATTGGAGGATAGATCACGGAGAAATAACCTTAAAATAGTAGGGATCCCAGAAACAACTGAGTTTGCAGATCTTATGTATCTGGTCTCAGTTCGCTTGCCCCAAGCTCTGGGAGTAACTGAGGAGGCTCTCCCATGTATTATAGAAAGAGTTCACAGATTAGGCCCCCCATCAAAAATAACCAAACCATACTAAAAAGACCAATTATGGTAAAGTACCTTAAATTTCAGGACAAACAGAAATTGTTAGCGCTATATCACCAACATATACCGTTTGACTTTGAACATATCCGTGTCCTGTTTTTCCAGCGAAACGTCTAACAAAAGACGAATATTTGCCCTTCTCTGCTCACAGTTAATCGAACTAGGATATAAGGCTACCATGATCTACCCGACTAAATTAAAAGTCACTCATAATTCAAAAAGATTCATTTTAGACAGTGAATAGAAAGTTAAACACTTTATTGACAGTTCTAAGGTTTAAAGAGTTAAGATTTTATTCATTCTACTTACTGGATCGTATGTTGATGTGTTTTCTTTTTCCTTTTTTTTTTCTCTCTCCCTGCTTCTCCCAGAGTTTCAATCTACGCACTCATTTTCTAAATTATCATGAAGAACTTATTTAAGTTCCTTTCATGGAATGTGGGTGGAATTTTGTCCCCAATCAAGAGAAAAAGAAGCATCCAGTATCTCAAGAAATTCACCCCAGATGTTGTGTTTCTACAAGAAACTCATTTAAATAGCGTAGAAGCAGATAAATTACGGATGGGATGGTTAGGTGAAGTGATATCAACCCCGGCGGTGGGGAGGAAGAGAGCGGTGGCCTGTTTATTTAATACAAATTTGGATTTCAAAGATTCAAGATCCTGAAGGTAGATTTCTAATTTTAAAAGTAGAAATTCAGGGATCCAATTTTACTTTATGCAATTTATATGCTACTAATGAATACAAACCCATTTTCTGGGAAAAACTATTTGCGAGACTATTAGATTTCTCAGACTCAAAACTAATTTTGGAGGAGACTTTAACTGCGTGCTTAAACCATATTTAGACCGACTAAGTACTTTAAATAGACAGAGATATTTGAGAGAGGCCAAATTGGTCTCTAATTTTGCTAAAAATTTAAAACTCAGAGACATATGGAGACTTCAGCACCCGGACGAAAGATCCTTTTCATGTGAATCAAAAACCTTTAAAACGTTTTCAAGGATCTATATGGTTTTAATTCATGAATCAATACTGGATACTGAGGTCTCTTCTAAAATTACTGACATACTCTTTCCAGATCACGATGTTATCTCCCTTACTATTCAAACTGCCCCTCATTGGAAGGAACAAGCTGGGACGTTTCTTTTTTCCCTTCCTTTTTGCAATCTAATATAAATTTCAGAAACTGGTTATCGCATAAATGGGGAGAATTCAAAAGTCAAAATATTGAACACCTGCCCTAAACAGAAATATTTTGGGAATCGACAAAGGCCGTCCTAAGAGAAGAAATTATTGCATATATGTCCAAAAGGAAAAAAAATATATTACTAGAAGAGACTTTCAACTAGCAAACCAAGTCAAGAACAATTATGTAAAATATATAGAAAATACTTCTAGAGATCATTTGTCGGCCTACCAAAAAACTAAAAAAGAAAGGGAGATCAACAAACAATACAAAAAGATATTAAATATAATGCAATCTATAATAGGTTTTCCCCGAAATTAGCGAATGTGTTAGCAAAAATAGCTAAATCTAGGAAAAGGAACAACTTTAATCGGTTCAATTACAGTTGACGGGATCAACTTCAGCTCTCCAAAGGATATTCTGACCCAGTTTCATAAATTCTTTCAGAACCTATATGCTGCTGATACACTCAACCTAGAGGCTAAAATAGCTTTTGGCAGAAAGTCAATTTACCAAAATTATCACCAGATCAGGTGTCAGTACTAGGCAGAGATTTTTTCTTAGGGAGCGGTCACGCAAGCTTTTCCCAATTCAACGAATGGTAAAGCCCCCGGTCCAGACCAAATACCTGTTAAATTCTATAAAATATTAGAGGAACAAATCTCCCCTTTCTTGTTCCAACTTTTTAACAATTATTTCATCCAAGGTATTAGACCTTCAAGATACTTCACTACTTCCAATGTAACCCTTATTCCTAAAAAAGATAAAGATCCTAACTTTATGGACTCTTACCGACCAATATCGTTGCTCAATACTGACTACAAACTATAAACAAATATCATATCAAAAAAACTAAAACCTATTATTGGAGGAATAATAGACCAAAACCAAATTGGGATTATGTCAGGGAGATCTTCTCAAAAGAGCATTAGATTAGCCATGGTTCTAATTCAACATTTTACATCCTTTCTTGAAAATAAAGTCCACATTGAAGAAGAATTTGCACTGCTCACTATTGATGTAGTCAAAGCCTTTGACTCAATATCCTGGGACCACTTATTTACTACCCTAAAAAAATTCAGATTTACAGGGTGCTTTACTAATTTCATAAAGAGAATATATCAAAATCCAATATCACATCTAAGTATAAATGGGATTCTATCTCCAAACATAACCCTCTATAAAAGGTACCAGACAGGGTTGCCCCCTTTCACCTCTTCTTTTTAGTTTGGCACTAGAACCACTAGCTGTGCTATGTAGAAACACACTAGATGGTATTTTATTTGGGGGAAAAAAAGATATATTTTATATTTATATGCAGATGATATTCTCTTCTTTAGAATTAATCTCCAGAAGTAAGAGCTTTTGTGGATAGTGAAAAAGAAAGATAGTCCATCTAAATCCCTTTATTCAAGTAGATCGGAAAATTAAATTTCTAGGCATCTTTCTTTCCAAAAATCCCAATGACTGGTATGAGTTAAATGTTTCATCTTTATGGCAAAAATGTTTTCTTCTTTTCCCTAAGTTATTCTTTGTTCTTCAAAACGTCCCTATACTATTGAAGGCCCAAGATATTAAGAGATTTAAATCCAATTGCTCGCGATTTCTCTGGGGTTAGAGGAAACCTAGTATATCTATTAATAAATTATCACATTCCAGGAAAGATGGAGGCTTTGCCCTCCCGAACATTAAAGTTTACAATTGGGCAACCCTAAGTAAAATAGCTCTATAATGGCTTTCTGATGCAGACTTTATTACCAATTTGGCAGTCGAAGAAGCCTTAGTCTTTCCATATTCCCTAAAAGCTCTTTTGCACATAAATTTAGAGGCACCCATGAAAAAGAGAATACCAAATTATACAATAATTAATATACTCACAGCATGGAACAAGGTCTGTAGGTTCTTAAAAGTCGATAAAGGCATATCATCATAGCTGCCAATAATGGGCAACCCACAATTCAACATTGCTCTCAAATACTTTGCTTTTAAATAATGGTCATTAAAGAGGCTTAAGTTTATATCTCAGTTAAATGACCCTCATCTTAAAATGGTCAAGTCATTTGACTCGCTAAAATCTGAATTTAATATAGAGCATAAATACTTTTTTGCGTACCTACAGGTACAACACTATATTACTTCAAAAAGACTTTTAGATTGTATTCCTTGGTCGCTTGGAAACTTAGGTGCTGGTGTGAACCGTTTTAGAGCCGGCTCACATTCTATCTCATTTATATATATATATATATATATATATATATATATATATATATATATATAATCTCCTAATCTCACAGGAGGCAAGAGTTAAAATGATAGATCTATTTTATCAATGGTCTACAGATATTCCTAATTTAAATTTTAATTGTTTCAGTGAAAGCTTTCAAAATGTAACCAAATTTACAAAAGGAATTTCCTTTAGAGAAGCACACATAAGAATATTAAATAGATCATACATTACTCCGAAGAAGATGGCTAAATTATATCCATCGGGCAACAATGTCTGCTCTAGGTGTAGCAGACCAGCTGTCAATCTCTTACATGCCTTTTTTTGTCCCAAAATTCAGAAACTTTGGTTACAAGTAACATGTTGGCTAAATAGATTTCTTCCTATCAAAATCAACTTGGATATTCAATTAGTGTTTTTCCTTGCGATACCACGCAGCCCTAAAAACACACAGCTAATTAACTTAGCAATCTTAGTCGCAACACAAATGATCTTAAGATCTTGGAAAGACCATAAAGAACCAACAATTGTGGCCTTTATTAAAAATATGCTATATCAAATGGCAGTTGAACAACAAGATCCACTTGTCCATACAGATAACAAATTAAAACTATTTCTCCGCAAATGGGAGAAAGTTATACTATCCCTCTCAATAGATACGCAAATGCCAGGTTCTGAATCCTTTCCGCACCTCCTCTCTCTTCCTCCAACTGTTGCAGTTGGATTGCTTTCCGCCGCATTGTCAGCAAAATTTGACATAACTCTGGGAGTGACTTATCCCCTTTTCTTTTCTTTTTTTTTGTCTCCCCCCTCTCTTTTTCCCTCCTTTTGATTGTTGTTGTATTTATGTTTTGATTGTATTTAGAGTTTAAAAAAAAACATAATTTATGCTTACCTGATAAATTTATTTCTCTTGTGATGTATCGAGTCCACGGATTCATCCTCACTTGAGGGATATTCTCCTCCCCTACAGGAAGTGGCAGAGAGAGCACCCACAGCAGAGCTGCCTATATAGCTCCCCCCTTAGCTCCACCCCCCAGTCATTCGACCGAAGGCTAGGAAGAAAAAGGAGAAACTATAGGGTGCAGTGGTGGCTGAAAGTTTAAAAATAAAAATATATATATGCCTGTCTTAATAAACAGGGCGGGCCGTGGACTCAATACATCACAAGAGAAATAAATTTATCAGGTAAGCATAAAACATAATTTATGTAAGAACTTACCTGATAAATTCATTTCTTTCATATTAGCAAGAGTCCATGAGCTAGTGACGTATGGGATATACATTCCTACCAGGAGGGGCAAAGTTTCCCAAACCTCAAAATGCCTATAAATACACCCCTCACCACACCCACAATTCAGTTTAACGAATAGCCAAGAAGTGGGGTGATAAAAAAGTGCGAAAGCATATAAAATAAGGAATTGGAATAATTGTGCTTTATACAAAATCATAACCACCACAAAAAAGGGCGGGCCTCATGGACTCTTGCTAATATGAAAGAAATGAATTTATCAGGTAAGTTCTTACATAAATTATGTTTTCTTTCATGTAATTAGCAAGAGTCCATGAGCTAGTGACGTATGGGATAATGACTACCCAAGATGTGGATCTTTCCACACAAGAGTCACTAGAGAGGGAGGGATAAAATAAAGACAGCCAATTCCTGCTGAAAATAATCCACACCCAAAATAAAGTTTAACGAAAAACATAAGCAGAAGATTCAAACTGAAACCGCTGCCTGAAGTACTTTTCTACCAAAAACTGCTTCAGAAGAAGAAAATACATCAAAATGGTAGAATTTAGTAAAAGTATGCAAAGAGGACCAAGTTGCTGCTTTGCAGATCTGGTCAACCGAAGCTTCATTCCTAAACGCCCAGGAAGTAGAAACTGACCTAGTAGAATGAGCTGTAATTCTCTGAGGCGGAGTTTTACCCGACTCAACATAGGCAAGATGAATTAAAGATTTCAACCAAGATGCCAAAGAAATGGCAGAAGCTTTCTGGCCTTTTCTAGAACCGGAAAAGATAACAAATAGACTAGAAGTCTTACGAAAAGATTTCGTAGCTTCAACATAATATTTCAAAGCTCTAACAACATCCAAAGAATGCAACGATTTCTCCTTAGAATTCTTAGGATTAGGACATAATGAAGGAACCACAATTTCTCTACTAATGTTGTTGGAATTCACAACTTTAGGTAAAAATTCAAAAGAAGTTCGCAACACCGCCTTATCCTGATGAAAAATCAGAAAAGGAGACTCACAAGAAAGAGCAGATAATTCAGAAACTCTTCTGGCAGAAGAGATGGCCAAAAGGAACAAAACTTTCCAAGAAAGTAATTTAATGTCCAATGAATGCATAGGTTCAAACGGAGGAGCTTGAAGAGCTCCCAGAACCAAATTCAAACTCCAAGGAGGAGAAATTGACTTAATGACAGGTTTTATACGAACCAAAGCTTGTACAAAACAATGAATATCAGGAAGAATAGCAATCTTTCTGTGAAAAAGAACAGAAAGAGCAGAGATTTGTCCTTTCAAAGAACTTGCGGACAAACCCTTATCTAAACCATCCTGAAGGAACTGTAAAATTCTCGGTATTCTAAAAGAATGCCAGGAAAAATGATGAGAAAGACACCAAGAAATATAAGTCTTCCAGACTCTATAATATATCTCTCGAGATACAGATTTACGAGCCTGTAACATAGTATTAATCACAGAGTCAGAGAAACCTCTTTGACCAAGAATCAAGCGTTCAATCTCCATACCTTTAAATTTAAGGATTTCAGATCCTGATGGAAAAAAGGACCTTGTGACAGAAGGTCTGGTCTTAACGGAAGAGTCCACGGTTGGCAAGAGGCCATCCGGACAAGATCCGCATACCAAAACCTGTGAGGCCATGCCGGAGCTACCAGCAGAACAAACGAGCATTCCTTCAGAATCTTGGAGATTACTCTTGGAAGAAGAACTAGAGGCGGAAAGATATAGGCAGGATGATACTTCCAAGGAAGTGATAATGCATCCACTGCCTCCGCCTGAGGATCCCGGGATCTGGACAGATACCTGGAAAGTTTCTTGTTTAGATGGGACGCCATCAGATCTATTTCTGGAAGTTCCCACATTTGAACAATCTGAAGAAATACCTCTGGGTGAAGAGACCATTCGCCCGGATGCAACGTTTGGCGACTGAGATAATCCGCTTCCCAATTGTCTACACCTGGGATATGAACCGCAGAGATTAGACAGGAGCTGGATTCCGCCCAAACCAAAATTCGAGATACTTCTTTCATAGCCAGAGGACTGTGAGTCCCTCCTTGATGATTGATGTATGCCACAGTTGTGACATTGTCTGTCTGAAAACAAATGAACGATTCTCTCTTCAGAAGAGGCCAAAACTGAAGAGCTCTGAAAATTGCACGGAGTTCCAAAATATTGATCGGTAATCTCACCTCCTGAGATTCCCAAACTCCTTGTGCCGTCAGAGATCCCCACACAGCTCCCCAACCTGTGAGACTTGCATCTGTTGAAATTACAGTCCAGGTTGGAAGCACAAAAGAAGCCCCCTGAATTAAACGATGGTGATCTGTCCACCATGTTAGAGAGTGTCGAACAATCGGTTTTAAAGATATTAATTGAGATATCTTCGTGTAATCCTTGCACCATTGCTTCAGCATACAGAGCTGAAGAGGTCGCATGTGAAAACGAGCAAAGGGGATCGCGTCCGATGCAGCAGTCATAAGACCTAGAATTTCCATGCATAAGGCTACCGAAGGGAATGATTGTGACTGAAGGTTTCGACAAGCTGTAATCAACTTTAGACGTCTCTTGTCTGTTAAAGACAGAGTCATGGACACTGAATCCATCTGGAAACCCAGAAAGGTTACCCTTGTCTGAGGAATCAAAGAACTTTTTGGTAAATTGATCCTCCAACCATGATCTTGAAGAAACAACACAAGTCGATTCGTATGAGATTCTGCTAAATGTAAAGACTGAGCAAGTACCAAGATATCGTCCAAATAAGGAAATACCACAATACCCTGTTCTCTGATTACAGACAGCAGGGCACCGAGAACCTTTGTAAAAATTCTTGGATCTGTAGCTAGGCCAAACGGCAGAGCCACAAACTGGTAATGCTTGTCCAGAAACGAGAATCTCAGGAACTGATAATGATCTGGATGAATCGGAATATGCAGATATGCATCCTGTAAATCTATTGTGGACATATAATTCCCTTGCTGAACAAAAGGTAAGATAGTCCTTACAGTTACCATCTTGAACGTTGGTATCCTTACATAATGATTCAATATTTTTAGATCCAGAACTGGTCTGAAAGAATTCTCCTTCTTTGGTACAATGAAGAGATTTGAATAAAACCCCATCCCCTGTTCCGGAACTGGAACTGGCATAATTACTCCAGTCAACTCTAGATCTGAAACACATTTCAGAAATGCTTGAGCTTTTACTGGATTTACTGGGACACGGGAAAGAAAAAATCTCTTTGCAGGAGGTCTCAACTTGAAACCAATTCTGTACCCTTCTGAAACAATGCTCTGAATCCAAAGATTGTGAACAGAATTGATCCAAATTTCCTTGAAAAAACGTAACCTGCCCCCTACCAGCTGAGCTGGAATGAGGGCCGCACCTTCATGTGGACTTAGAAGCAGGCTTTGCCTTTCTAGCTGGCTTGGATTTATTCCAGACTGGAGATGGTCTCCAAACTGAAACTGCTCCTGAGGATGAAGGATCAGGCTTTTGTTCTTTGTTGAAACGAAAGGAACGAAAACGATTATTAGCCCTGTTTTTACCTTTAGATTTTTTATCCTGTGGTAAAAAAGTTCCTTTCCCACCAGTAACAGTTGAAATAATGGAATCCAACTGAGAACCAAATAATTTGTTACCCTGGAAAGAAATGGAAAGTAAAGTTGATTTAGAAGCCATATCAGCATTCCAAGTTTTAAGCCATAAAGCTCTTCTAGCTAAAATAGCTAGAGACATAAACCTGACATCAACTCTGATAATATCAAAAATGGCATCACAGATAAAATTATTAGCATGCTGAAGAAGAATAATAATATCATGAGAATCACGATGTGTTACTTGTTGCGCTAAAGTTTCCAACCAAAAAGTTGAAGCTGCAGCAACATCAGCCAAAGATATAGCAGGTCTAAGAAGATTACCTGAACACAGATAAGCTTTTCTTAGAAAGGATTCAATTTTCCTATCTAGAGGATCCTTAAACGAAGTACCATCTGACGTAGGAATAGTAGTACGTTTAGCAAGGGTAGAAATAGCCCCATCAACTTTAGGGATCTTGTCCCAAAATTCTAATCTGTCAGACGGCACAGGATATAATTGCTTAAAACGTTTAGAAGGAGTAAATGAATTACCCAAATTATCCCATTCTTTGGAAATTACTGCAGAAATAGCATTAGGAACAGGAAAAACTTCTGGAATAACCACAGGAGCTTTAAATACCTTATCTAAACGTTTAGAATTAGTATCAAGAGGACCAGAATCCTCTATTTCTAAAGCAATTAGTACTTCTTTAAGTAAAGAACGAATAAATTCCATTTTAAATAAATATGAAGATTTATCAGCATCAACCTCTGAGACAGAATCCTCTGAACCAGAGGAATCATCAGAATCAGAATGATGATGTTCAGTTAAAAATTCATCTGTAGGGAGAGAAGTTTTAAAAGATTTTTTACGTTTACTAGAAGGAGAAATAACAGACATAGCCTTCTTTATGGATTCTGAAACAAAATCTCTTATATTATCAGGAACATTCTGCACCTTAGATGTTGAAGGAACTGCAACAGGCAATGGTACTTTACTAAAGGAAATATTATCTGCTTTAACAAGTTTGTCATGACAATCAATACAAACAACAGCTGGAGGAATAGCTACCAAAAGTTTACAGCAGATACACTTAGCTTTGGTAGATTCAGCACTTGACAGCGATTTTCCTGTAGTATCTTCTGACTCAGATGCAACGTGAGACATCTTGCAATATGTAAGAGAAAAAACAACATATATATAAAGCAAAATTGATCAAATTCCTTAAATGACAGTTTCAGGAATGGGAAAAAATGCCAAAGAACAAGCTTCTAGCAACCAGAAGCAATAAAAAATGAGACTTAAATAATGTGGAGACAAAAGTGACGCCCATATTTTTTCGCGCCAAATAAGACGCACACATTATTTGGCGCCTAAATGCTTTTTGGCGCCAAAAATGACGCCACATCCGGAACGCCGACATTTTTGGCGCAAAATAACGTCAAAAAATGACGCAACTTCCGGCGACACGTATGACGCCGGAAACGGAAATAGAATTTTTGCGCCAAAAAAGTCTGCGCCAAGAATGACGCAATAAAATTAAGCATTTTCAGCCCCCGCGAGCCTAACAGCCCACAGGGAAAAAGTCAAATTTTAAGGTAAGAAAAATGTTAAATTAAAATGCATTATCCCAAATATGAAACTGACTGTCTGAAAATAAGGAAAGTTGAACATTCTGAGTCAAGGCAAATAAATGTTTGAATACATATATTTAGAACTTTATAAACAAAGTGCCCAACCATAGCTAGGAGTGTCACAGAAAATAAGACTTACTTACCCCAGGACACTCATCTACATATAGCAGATAGCCAAACCAGTACTGAAACGAGAATCAGCAGAGGTAATGGTATATATAAGAGTATATCGTCGATCTGAAAAGGGAGGTAAGAGATGAATCTCTACGACCGATAACAGAGAACCTATGAAATAGACCCCTTAGAAGGAGATCACTGCATTCAAATAGGCAATACTCTCCTCACATCCCTCTGACATTCACTGCACGCTGAGAGGAAAACCGGGCTCCAACTTGCTGCGGAGCGCATATCAACGTAGAATCTAGCACAAACTTACTTCACCACCTCCATCGGAGGCAAAGTTTGTAAAACTGAATTGTGGGTGTGGTGAGGGGTGTATTTATAGGCATTTTGAGGTTTGGGAAACTTTGCCCCTCCTGGTAGGAATGTATATCCCATACGTCACTAGCTCATGGACTCTTGCTAATTACATGAAAGAAATTATGTTTTCTCTTGTAAGATGTATCGAGTCCACGGATTCATCCTTACTTGTGGGATACCAATACCAAAGCTTTAGGACACGGATGAAGAGAGGGACAAGACAGGGACCTTAAACGGAAGGTGCCACTGCTTGTAGAACCTTTCTCCCAAAAATAGCCTCCGAAGAAGCAAAAGTATCAAATTTGTAAAATTTGGAAAAAGTATGAAACGAAGACCAAGTTGCCGCATTACAAATCTGTTTAACAGAAGCCTCATTTTTAAAAGCCATGTGGAAGCCACAGCTCTAGTAGAATGAGCAGTAATTCTTTCAGGAGACTGTTGGCCAGCCGTCTCATAAGCCAAACGGATGATGTTTTTTCAGCCAAAAGGAAAGAGAGGTAGCCGTAGCCTTCTGACCTCTCTGCTTACCAGAATAAACAACAAACAATGAAGATGTTTGACGGAAATCTTTAGTTGCTTGTAAGTAGAACTTTAAAGCACAAACCACATCAAGATTGTGCAACAGACGTTCCTTCTTTGAAGAAGGATTAGGACACAGTGAAGGAACAACAATCTCTTGATTGATATTCTTATAAGAAACAACCTTAGGAAGAAACCCAGGTTTGGTACGCAAAACCACCTTATCTGCATGGAAAATAAGATAAGGGGAATCACACTGTAAAGCATATAGCTCAGAAACTCTTCTAGCCGAAGAGATAGCTACTAAAAACAAAATTTCCAAGATAGAAGCTTAATATCCATGGAATGCATAGGTTCAAATGGAACCCCTTGAAGAACTTTAAGAACTAAATTTAGGCTCCATGGCGGAGCAACAGGTTTAAATACAGGCTTGATTCGGACCAAAGCCTGACTAAATGCTCGAACGTCTGGGACATCTGTCAGACGTTTGTGTAGAAGAATAGACAAAGCAGATATTTGTCCTTATAAGGAACTAGCTGATAATCCCTTCTCCAAACCTTCTTGGAGAAAAGACAATATTCTAGGAATCCTAATCTTACTCCACGAGTAACCTTTGGATTCACACCAATAAAGATATTTGCGCCAAATCTTATGATAGATCTTCCTGGTGACAGGCTTTCTAGCCTGAATCAGGGTATCAATGACCGACTCAGAGAAACCACGATTTGATAGAATCAGGCGTTCAATCTTCAAGCAGTCAGACGCAGAGAAACTAGATTTGGATGCGTGAACAGACCTTGGATTAGAAGGTCCTGCCTCATTGGCAGAGTCCATGGTAGAACCGAGGACATGCCCACTAGGTCTGCATACCAAGTCCTGCTTGGCCACGCAGGTGCTATCAGAATCACCAAAGCAAAACCTGAATTCTTTGCCGCTAATTTAGCCAGTTGAAAAGCGGCATCTGTAATAAAAGAATTAGCCAATTTAAGGGCCTTAATTCTGTCCAAAATTTCTTCTAATGGAGTCTCCATCTGAAGAGCCTCTTCTAGAGCCTCAAACCAGAAAGCAGCTGCAGTAGTTGCAGGAACAATGCATGCAATAGGTTGAAGAAGAAAACCTTGATGAACAAAAATTTTCTTCAGGAGACTCTCTAATTTTTTATCCACAGGATCTTTGAAAGCACAACTGACTTCAATAGGTATAGTTGTACGCTTAGACAGAGTAGAAATAGCTCCCTCCACCTTAGGAACTGTCTGCCACGAGTCCCGCATGGTGTCAGATATGGGAAACATTTTCTTAAAAACAGGAGGGGGAATGAACGGAATACCTGGTCTATCCCACTCCTTAGCAATAATATTCACAATCCTCTTAGGGACTGGAAAAAAAACATCAGTGTTAACAGGAACCTCTAAGTATTTATCCATCTTACACAATTTCTCTGGGACCACTATAGGGTCATAATCATCTAGAGCCGCTAATACCTCCCTGAGCAATAAGCGGAGGTGTTCAAGCTTAAATTTTAAGGCCGTCATATCAGAATCTGTCTGAGGAAGCGTCTTTCCTGAATCAGAAATATCTCCCTCAGATAACAAATCCCTCACCCCTACCTCAGAGCATTGTGAGGGCATATCAGATACGGCTACTAAAGCGTCAAACTGCTCAGCATTTTTCCTTAACCCAGAGCTGTCCAGCTTTCCTTGAAAACCAGGCAGTCAGGATAAAACCTTTGTGAGGGTTGTATTCATAACTGTGGCCATGTCTTGTAAAATAAATGAATTTGACGCACTAGAGGTACTTGGCGTCACTTGTGCGGGCGTTACTGGTTGTGACACTTGGGGAGAGCTAGATGCTAAATCCTTATTTACTTCTGACTGAGAATCATCTATTGCTCTATTTTTAAGTGCTAATATATGTTCTTTATAGTTTATGGACATATCAGTACAATTGAGACACATTCTAAGAGGGGGTACCACAATGGCTTCTAAACATATTGAACAAGGATTTTCCTTGGTGTCAGACATGTTAAACAGGCTAGTAATGTAACAAGCAAGCTTGGAAAACACTGTAATCAAAGTAAATAACACTTAGAAATAAAACAGTACTGTGCCTTTAAGAGAAAAGAAAAAATGCACAAATTCTGCAAAACAGTGTAAAAAAGCAGTAAACATAACGAAATTTTTACAGTAGTATCATATAGCCTTAGTAACTTTTCACAGCTATGCAAATAAACAATTAACCCCTTAATGGCAAAACCGGATTGAAAAAACATCAAAACCAGTAAAAAAGACTTTCAGCACTTTGCCACAGTTCTGCTGTGGCTCCTACCTGCCCTTCAGAACAATTTGTGGGGGGAAAAACTTCTTTTACAGCCCTCAAACACGGCAGGAACCTCTGGAGAAGCAGTTAGAAGTCTCAGAGGAAAAGAAACTGCCCACCTCACTCAATGTTTTGAGGCCTAACAGACAAACACTAGAGTGTCTCTAAATTAACCATGTGGGTTAGAAAACTCAAAAATAAGCCACAATGACCCCTTTAGTCCCTTCAAAAAAACGTTAAAATTGCATCATTCACTGAATAAACAAAAACGTTTTTACCAAACAGTGCCACCAGTAACTAATGAGCCCTTCATGCAAGCTGAAATTCCTATCCAAGTGTCTGAATACAGCTTACCCTTCCCTCATGGGGATATTGCCAGCCTTTTCTAGAAATAACATAGGCCTAGATTTAGAGTTGGGCGGTAGCCGTCAAAACCAGCGTTAGAGGCTCCTAACGCTGGTTTTTACCGCCCGCTGGTATTTGGAGTCAGTCAGGAAAGGGTCTAACGCTGACTTTGCAGCCGCGACTTTTCCATACCGCAGATCCCCCTACGCCATTTGCGTATCCTATCTTTTCAATGGGATCTTCCTAACGCCGGTATTTAGAGTCATGGCTGAAGTGAGCGTTAGAAATCTAACAACAAAACTCCAGCCGCAGAAAAAAGTCAGTAGTTAAGAGCTTTCTGGGCTAACACCGGTTTATAAAGCTCTTAACTACTGTGCTCTAAAGTACACTAACACCCATAAACCACCTATGTACCCCTAAACCGAGGTCCCGCCACATCGCCGCCACTCTATTAAAATTTTTTAATCCCTAATCTGCCGACCGCACACCGCTGCCACCTACGTTATCCCTATGAACCCCGAATCTGCTGCCCCTAACACCGCCGACCCCTATATTATATTTATTAACCCCTAATATGCCGCCCCCAACGTCGCCGCTACCTACCTACACTTATTAACCCCTAATCTGCCGACCGGACCGCACCGCTACTATAATAAATGTATTAACCCCTAATCCGCCTCACTCCCGCCTCAATAACCCTATAATAAATAGTATTAACCCCTAATCTGCTCTCCCTAACATCGCCGACACCTAACTTCAAGTATTAACCCCTAATCTGCCGACCGGAGCTCCCCGCTACTCTAATAAATTTTTTAACCCCTAAAGCTAAGTCTAACCTTAACCCTAACACCCCCCTAAATTAAATATAATTTTATTCTAACGAAATTAATTAACTCTTATTAAATAAATTATTCCTATTTAAATCTAAATACTTACCTGTAAAATAAATCCTAATATAGCTACAATATAAATAATAATTATATTGTAGCTATTTTAGGATTAATATTTATTTTACAGGCAACTTTGTATTTATTTTAACCAGGTACAATAGCTATTAAATAGTTAATAACTATTTAATAGTTACCTAGTTAAAATAATTACAAAATTACCTGTAAAATAAATCCTAACCTAAGTTACAATTAAACCTAACACTACACTATCAATAAATAAATTAAATAAACTACATAGAATTATCTAAAATTAAACCTAACACTACACTATCAATAAATTAATTAAATACAATACCTACAAATAAATACAATGAAATAAACTAACTAAAGTACAAAAAATAAAAAATTATTTACAAACATTAGAAAAATATTACAACAATTTTAAACTAATTACACCTACTCTAAGACCCCTAATAAAATAACAAAGCCTCCCAAAATAAAAAAATGCCCTACCCTATTCTAAAATTAAAATAGAAAAGCTCTTTTACCTTACCAGCCCTGAAAAGGGCCCTTTGCGGGGCATGCCCCAAAGAATTCAGCTCTTTTGCCTATAAAAAAAAAACATACAATACCCCCCCCAACATTACAACCCACCGCCCACATACCCCTAATCTAACCCAAACCCCCCTTAAATAAACCTAACACTAAGCCCCTGAAGATCTCCCTACCTTGTCTTCACCACACCAGGTCCCGATCTGTCCAGAAGAGCCTCCGAAATCTTCATCCAAGCCCAAGCGGGGGCTGAAGAGTGACGTCCATCCTCGGGCTGAAGTCTGGATCCAAGCGGCGGCTGAAAAAATCCATCATCGGGCTGAAGTCTTCTATGAAGCGGCATCTTCAATCTTCTTTCTTCCGGAGCCATCATCTTCCAGCCAACGCGGATCCATCCTCTTCTACCTACGCCTACTCGCCGAATGACGGTTCCTTTAAATGATGTCATCCAAGATGGCGTCCGTCGAATTCCGATTGGCTGATTCTATCAGCCAATTTGAATTAAGGTAGGAAAATTCTGATTGGCTGATGGAATCAGCCAATCAGATTGAGCTCGCATTCTATTGGCTGATCGGAACAGCCAATAGAATCGGACTGAACTTGAATCTGATTGGCTGATTCCATCAGCCAATCAGAATTTTCCTACCTTAATTCCGATTGGCTGATAGAATCCTATCAGCCAATCGGAATTCGACGGACGCCATCTTGGATGACGTCATTTAAAGGAACCGTCATTCGGCGGTCATTTAAAGGAACCGTCATTCGGAAGATGATGGCTCTGGAAGAAAGAAGATTGAAGATGCCGCTTCATAGAAGACTTCATCCCGATGATGGACTTCTTCAGCGCCCGCTTGGATCAAGACTTCAGCCCGATGATTGATTTCTTCAGCCGCCGCTTGGATCCAGACTTCAGCCCGAGGATGGATGTCACTCTTCAGCCCCCGCTTGGGCTTGGATGAAGATTTCGGAGGCTCTTCTGGACAGATCGGGACCCAGTGTGGTGAAGACAAGGTAGGGAGATCTTCAGGGGCTTAGTGTTAGGTTTATTTAAGGGGGGTTTGGGTTAGATTAGGGGTATGTGGGTGGTGGGTTGTAATGTTGGGGGGGTATTGTATGGGTTTTTTTTACAGGCAAAAGAGCTGAATTATTTGGGGCATGCCCCGCAAAGGGCCCTTTTCAGGGCTGGTAAGGTAAAAGAGCTTTTCTATTTTAATTTTAGAATAGGGTAGGGCATTTTTTTTATTTTGGGGGGCTTTGTTATTTTATTAGGGGGCTTAGAGTAGGTGTAATTAGTTTAAAAACAGAATTTATGCTTACCTGATAAATTACTTTCTCCAACGGTGTGTCCGGTCCACGGCGTCATCCATTACTTGTGGGAATATTCTCTTCCCCAACAGGAAATGGCAAAGAGCACAGCAAAAGCTGTCCATATAGCCCCTCCTCAGGCTCCGCCCCCAGTCATTCGACCGACGGTTAGGAGAAAAAAAGGAGAAACTATAGGGTGCCGTGGTGACTGTAGTGTATAGAGAAAGACATTTTTCAAACCTGATTAAAAAACCAGGGCGGGCCGTGGACCGGACACACCGTTGGAGAAAGTAATTTATCAGGTAAGCATAAATTATGTTTTCTCCAACATTGGTGTGTCCGGTCCACGGCGTCATCCATTACTTGTGGGAATCAATACCAAAGCTTTAGGACACGGATGAAGGGAGGGAGCAAATCAGGTTACCTAAACGGAAGGCACCACGGCTTGCAAAACCTTTCTCCCAAAAACAGCCTCCGAAGAAGCATAAGTATCAAATTTGTAGAATTTGGCAAAAGTGTGCAGAGAAGACCAAGTCGCTGCCTTACATATCTGATCAACAGAAGCCTCATTCTTGAAGGCCCATGTGGAAGCCACAGCCCTAGTAGAGTGAGCTGTGATTCGTTCCGGAGGCTGCCGTCCGGCAGTCTCATAAGCCAATCGGATAATGCTTTTCAGCCAGAAAGAAAGAGAGGTAGTGGTAGCTTTTTGTCCTCTCCTCTTACCAGAGTAAACGACAAACAAAGATGAGGTTTGTCTAAAATCCTTTGTTGCTTCTAAATAGAACTTTAAAGCACGAACTACATCTAAATTGTGTAACAAACGTTCCTTCTTTGAAACTGGATTCGGACACAGAGAAGGAACAACTATTTCCTGGTTAATATTCCTGTTGGAAACAACTTTGGGAAGAAAACCAGGCTTAGTACGCAAAACGACCTTATCTGAATGGAACACCAGATAGGGTGGATTACACTGCAAAGCAGATAATTCAGAAACTCTTCTAGCAGAAAAAATAGCAACCAAAAACAGAACTTTCCAAGATAATAACTTGATATCTATGGAATGTAAAGGTTCAAACGGAACCCCTTGAAGAACTGAAAGAACTAAATTTAGACTCCAAGGAGGAGTCATGGGTCTGTAAACAGGCTTGATTCTGACCAAAGCCTGTACAAAGGCTTGTACATCTGGCACAGCTGCCAGTCGTTTGTGTAACAAGACAGATAAAGCAGAAATCTGTCCTTTTAGAGAACTTGCTGACAATCCCTTATCCAAACCTTCTTGGAGAAAGGAGAGGATTTTAGGAATTTTAATCTTACTCCAGGAAAATCCCTTGGATTCACACCAACAGATATATTTTTTCCATATTTTATGGTAAATCTTTCTAGTCACAGGTTTTCTGGCTTGGACCAGAGTATCTATCACTGAATCTGAAAACCCATGCTTGGATAAAATCAAGCGTTCAATTTCCAAGCAGTCAGCTGCAGAGAAACTAGATTTGGATGTTCGAATGGACCTTGTACTAGAAGATCCTGTCTCAAAGGTAGCTTCCATGGTGGAGCCGATGACATATTCACCAGGTCTGCATACCAAGTCCTGCGCGGCCACGCAGGAGCTATTAGAATCACCGAGGCCTTCTCCTGTTTGATCCTGGCTACAAGCCTGGGAAGGAGAGGGAATGGTGGAAACGCATAAGCTAGGTTGAACGACCAAGGCGCCACTAATGCATCCACTAGAGTCGCCATGGGATCCCTGGATCTGGACCAGTAGCAAGGAACCTTGAAGTTCTGACGAGACGCCATCAGATCCATGTCTGGAATGCCCCATAATTGAGTCAACTGGGCAAAAACCTCCGGGTGGAGTTCCCACTCCCCCGGATGGAAAGTCTGACGACTCAGATAATCCGCCTCCCAGTTGTCTACTCCTGGGATGTGAATTGCAGATAGGTGGCAGGAGTGATCCTCCGCCCATTTGATGATCTTGGATACCTCTCTCATCGCCAAGTAACTCTTTGTTCCCCCCTGATGGTTGATGTAAGCTACAGTCGTCATGTTGTCTGACTGGAATCTTATGAATCCGGCCTTCGCTAGTTGAGGCCAAGCCCGGAGAGCATTGAATATCGCTCTCAGTTCCAGGATGTTTATCGGGAGAAGAGACTCTTCCCGAGACCATAGACCCTGAGCTTTCAGGGAATCCCAGACCGCGCCCCAGCCTAATAGACTGGCGTCGGTCGTGACAATGACCCACTCTGGTCTGCGGAAACTCATTCCCTGAGACAGGTGATCCTGGGACAACCACCAACGGAGTGAGTCTCTCGTCATCTGGTCTACTTGAATCTTTGGAGACAAGTCTGCATAGTCCCCATTCCACTGATTGAGCATGCACAGTTGTAATGGTCTTAGATGAATTCGAGCAAAAGGAACGATGTCCATTGCTGCAACCATCAACCCTACTACTTCCATGCACTGAGCTATGGAAGGCTGCAGAATAGAGTGAAGAACTTGACAAGCGTTTAGAAGCCTTGACTTTCTGACTTCTGTCAGGAAGATCTTCATTTCTAAAGAATCTATTATTGTTCCCAAAAAGGGAACTCTTGTGGACGGAGACAGGGAACTTTTTTCTACGTTCACCTTCCACCCGTGAGATCTGAGAAAGGCTAGAACAATGTCTGTATGAGCCTTTGCCTTGGAAAGAGACGACGCTTGAATTAGAATGTCGTCCAGATAAGGTGCCACTGCAATGCCCCTTGGTCTTAGAACCGCCAGAAGGGACCCAAGCACCTTTGTGAAAATTCTGGGACTGATAATGTTTGTCCAGAAAGGCGAACCTTAGGAACTGATGATGATCTTTGTGGATAGGAATAGGTACGCATCCTTTAAATCCACGGTAGTCATATATTGACCCTCCTGGATTGTAGGTAAAATTGTTCGAATGGTTTCCATTTTGAACGATGGAACTCTGAGAAATTTGTTTAGAATTTTTAAATCCAGAATTGGTCTGAAAGTTCCCTCTTTTTTGGGAACTACAAACAGGTTTGAGTAAAACCCCTGACCTTGTTCCACAGCTGGAACTGAGTGTATCACTCCCATCTTTAACAGGTCTTCTTTATTTGGTTTGAAGATAAGTGAGACACGAGGAACCTTCCCCTTGGGGGTAGTTCCTTGAATTCTAGAAGATAACCCTGAGAGACTATTTCTAGTGCCCAAGGATCCTGAACATCTCTTGCCCAAGCCTGAGCGAAGAGAGAGAGTCTGCCCCCTAACTAGAGCCGGTCCCGGATCGGGGGCTATCCCTTCATGCTGTCTTGGTAGCAGCAGCAGGCTTCTTGGCCTGTTTACCCTTATTCCAGCCTTGCATTGGTTTCCAAGCTGGTTTAGTCTGGGAAGCGTTACCCTCTTGTCTAGAGGCTGCCGAGTTAGAGGCCGGTCCGTTCCTGAAATTGTGAAAGGAACGAAAATTGGACTTATTCTTAGCCTTGAAAGGCCTATCCTGTGGGAGGGCATGGCCCTTTCCCCCAGTGATGTCTGAAATAATTTCTTTTAATTCTGGCCCAAAAAGGGTCTTACCTTTGAAAGGGATATTAAGCAATTTTGTCTTGGAAGATACATCCGCCGACCAAGACTTTAGCCAGAGCGCTCTGCGCGCCACAATTGCAAAACCTGAATTTTTCGCCGCTAATCTCGCTAGCTGCAAAGCGGCATATAAAATAAAGGAATTAGCTAACTTAAGTGCGTGAATTCTGTCCATGACTTCCTCATATGGAGTCTCCATATTAAGCGACTTTTCTAGTTCATCGAACCAGAAACACGCCGCCGTAGTGACAGGAATAATGCACGAAATTGGTTGGAGGAGGTAACCTTGCTGAACAAAAATCTTTTTAAGCAAACCCTCCAATTTTTTATCCATAGGATCTTTGAAAGCACAATTGTCCTCAATAGGAATAGTCGTGCGCTTAGCTAGGGTAGAAACTGCCCCCTCAACCTTAGGGACTGTTTGCCATGTGTCCTTCCTTGGGTCGACCATGGGGAACAATTTCTTAAATATAGGAGGTGGGACAAAGGGTATACCTGGTCTCTCCCACTCCTTATTCACTATGTCCGCCACCCTTTTAGGGATCGGGAAGGCATCAGGGTGCACCGGGACCTCTAAGAATTTGTCCATCTTGCACAATTTTTCTGGAATGACCAAAGAGTCACAATCATCCAGAGTAGCTAGCACCTCCTTAAGTAATGCGCGGAGATGCTCTAACTTAAATTTAAACGTCACAACATCAGGTTCTGCCTGTTGAGAGATTCTCCCTGAATCTGAAAGCTCTCCCTCCGACAAACCTTCCCTCACTGCCACTTCTGACTGGTGTGAGGGTATGACAGATAAACTATCGTCAGCGCATTCATGCTCCACTGTATTTAAAACTGAGCAATCACGCTTTCTCTGAAATGCTGGCATTTTGGATAAAATATTAGCTATGGAATTATCCATTACTGCCGTTAATTGTTGCATAGTAACAAGCATTGGCGCGCTAGATGTACTAGGGGTCGCCTGCGCGGGCATAACTGGTGTTGACACAGAAGGAGAGGATGATGAACTATCCCCACTACCTTCATTTGATGAATCATCTTGGGCAACCTTATTAAATGTGACAGTACTGTCCTTACTTTGTCTGGACGCTATGGCACAATTATCACATACATTTGAAGGGGGGACCACCTTGGCCTCCCTACATACAGAACATGTTCTATCTGAAGGTACAGACATGTTAGACAGGCTTAAAAAGGCTAATAATGCAAAAAAAACATAATTTATGTTTACCTGATAAATTTCTTTCTCCTACGGTGTATCCGGTCCACGGCTTCATCCTTACTTGTGGGATATTCTCTTCCCCTACAGGAAGTGGCAAAGAGAGCACACAGCAGAGCTGTCCATATAGCTCCCCTCAGGCTCCACCCCCCAGTCATTCGACCGATGGTTAGGAGAAAAAGGAGAACCACAAGGTGCAGTGGTGACTGTTGTTTACAAAAAATAAATTTAAACCTGACCAAAATGCCAGGGCGGGCCGTGGACCGGATACACCGTAGGAGAAAGAAATTTATCAGGTAAACATAAATTCTGTTTTCTCCTACATTGGTGTATCCGGTCCACGGCTTCATCCTTACTTGTGGGAACCAATACCAAAGCTTTAGGACACGGATGAAGGGAGGGAACAAGTCAGGTAACCTAAACGGAAGGCACCACTGCTTGCAAAACCTTTCTCCCAAAAATAGCCTCCGAAGAAGCAAAAGTAATGAATTTGTAAAATTTGGCAAACGTATGCAGTGAAGACCAAGTCGCTGCCTTACAAATCTGTTCAACAGAAGCCTCATTCTTGGAAGCCCATGTGGAAGCCACAGCTCTAGTAGAGTGAGCTGCAATTCGTTCAGGAGGCTGCCTTCCAGCAGTCTCATAAGCCAACCGGATGATGCTTTTCAGCCAGAAAGACAGAGAGGTCGCAGTCGCCTTTTGACTTCTCCTCTTGCCAGAATAGACGACAAACAAGGACGATGTTTGTCTGAAGTCTTTAGTTGCTTTTAGATAAAACTTTAAAGCACGAACCCCATCAAGATGGTGTAACAGACGTTCCTTGTTAGAAACTGGATTAGGACACAGAGAAGGAACAACTATTTCCTGGTTGATATTCTTATTGGAAACCACTTTTGGAAGAAAACTAGGTTTGGTACGTAAAACGACCTTATCTGTGTGAAACACCAGATAGGGTGAATTACACTGCAAAGCAGACAATTCAGAAACTCTTCTCGCAGAAGAAATAGCTGCAAAAAAACAAAACTTTCCAAGATAGTAACTTAATATCTATGGAATGTAGAGGTTCAAACGGAACCCCTTGAAGAACTGAAAGAACTAAATTAAGACTCCATGGAGGAGCCACAGGTCTGTAGACAGGCTTGATTCTGACTAAAGCCTGTACAAACCCTGAATATCTGGCATGGCTGCCAGACGCTTGTGTAACCAAACAGACAGAGCAGATATCTGTCCCTTAAAAGAACTAGCTGACAGACCTTTCTCCAATCCTTCTTGGAGAAAAGATAGTATCCTTGGAATCCTAATCTTACTCCATGAGTAACCCTTGGATTCGCACCAGCAAAGATATTTCCGCCATATCTTATGGTAAATTTTCCTGGTGACATATTCACCAGGTCTGCATACCAAGTCCTGCGTGGCCACGCAGGAGCTATTAGAATTACCGAAGCCTTCTCCTGCTTGACCCTGGCTACTAGCCGGGGGAGAAGGGGAAACGGTGGAAAGACATAAGCTAGATTGAACGACCAAGGCGCTACTAAGGTATCTACCAATGTCGCCTTGGGATCCCTGGACCTGGACCCGTAACGTGTAGCTTTGAAGTTATGACGTGACGCCATCAGATCCAGATCTGTAATGCCCCATAGCTGGGTCAGCTGAGCAAAAAACCTCCGGGTGGAGTTCCCACTCCCCCGGATGGAAAGTCTGAAGACTCAGATAATCCGCTTCCCAGTTGTCCACTCCTGGGATGTGAATTGCTGATAGATGGCAGGAGTGATCCTCTGCCCATTTGATGATCTTGGATACCTCCCTCATCGCCAGGGAACTCCTTGTTCCCCCCTAATGATTGATGTACGCAACAGTCGTCAAGTTGTCCGACTGAAAACTGATGAATTTGGCCTCCGCTAGTTGAGGCCATGCCTGGAGCTCATTGAATATCGCTCTCAATTCCAAAATGTTTATCGGGAGAAGAAATTCTTCCCGAGACCATAGACCCTGAACCTTCAGGGACTTCCAGACCGCGCCCCAGCCTAAGAGGCTGGCGTCGGTCGTGACAATGATCCACTTCGGTCTTCGGAAACTCATTCCCTGAGACAGGTGATCCTGAGACAACCACCAGAGGAGTGAGTCTCTGGTTTGCTGGTCCATCTGAATCTGGGGAGAAAAATCTGCATAATCCCCATTTCATTGTTTGAGCATGCACAGTTGCAATGGTCTTAAATGAATTCGAGCAAAAGGAACCACGTCCATTGCCGCAACCATTAGTCCTGTTACCTCCATGCACTGAGCTATGGAGGGTTGAGGAATGGATTGAAGAACTCGACAAGTGTTCAAAAGTTTTAGTTTCCTGACCTCTGTCAGAAAGATTTTCATTTCTACCGAGTCTATTATTGTTCCCAGGAAGGGAACCCTTGTGAACGGGGACAGAGAACTTTTTTCTATGTTCACCTTCCACCCGTGAGACCTTAGAAAGGCTAGAACAATGTCCGTATGAGCCCTTGCTTTGTGAAAAGACGACGCCTGTATTAAATGTTGTCTAGTTAAGGTGCTACTGCAATGCCCCTTGGCCTTAGCACCGCTAGAAGGGACCCTAGCACCTTTGTGAAAATTCTCGGAGCAGTGGCCAATCCGAAGGGAAGAGCCACGAACTGGTAATCCGAATGGTTTCCATTTGGAATGATGGAACTCTGAGTAATTGATCTAGGATCTTTAAATCCTGAATTGGCCTGAAAGTTCCTTCCTTTTTGGGAACTTCAAACAGGTTCGAGTAAAATCCCAGTCCTTGTCCTGCTGTTGGAACTGGGTTTATCACTCCCATTTTTAAAAGGTACTCTACGCAATGTAAGAATGCCTGTCTCTTTATCTGGTCTAAAGATAAGCGAGACAAGTGGAACCTTCCCCTTGGAGGAAGGTCCTTGAATTCTAGAAGATACCCCTGAGAGACAATTTCTAGTGCCCAGGGGTCCGGAACATCTCTTGCCCAGGCCTGAGCAAAGAGAGAAAATCTGCCCCCTACTAGATCCGGTCCCGGATCGGGGGCTACCCCTTCATGCTGTCTTGGTAGCAGCAGCAGGTTTTTTGGCCTGTTTACCCTTGTTCCAGCCTTGCAATGGTTTCCATGCTGGTTTGGGCTGGGGTGCGTTACCCTCTTGCCTAGTGGCTGTAGAGGTAGAAGCCAGTCCGTTCCTGAAATTGCGAAAGGAACGAAAATTAGACTTATTTTTAACTTTGAAAGGTCTATCCTGTGGAAGGGCATGGCCCTTTCGCCCAGTGATATCTGAAATAATTTCTTTCAACTCTGGCCCGAATAGGGTCTTACCTTGAAAGGAATATTAAACAATTTTGTTTTGGACGACACATCCGCTGACCACTATTTTAGTCAAAGCGCTCTACGCGCCATTATTGCGAAACCAGAATTTTTCAACGCTAATTTAGCTAACTGAAAAGCGGCATCTGTAATGAAAGAATTAGCCAACTTCAGGGCGTGAATTCTATCCATGACTTCATCCTAAGAAGTCTCCTTCTGGAGCGAGTTTTCTAATTCCTCAAACCAAAAAGCAGCTGCAGTGGTTACAGGAATAATGCAAGAAATTGGTTGAAGAAGAAAACCTTGTTGAACAAAAATTTTCTTAAATAAACCTAATTTTTTATCCATAGGATCTTTGAAAGCGCCACTGTCTTCTATTGGTATAGTTGTGCGCTTAGCTAGCTTTGAAACTGCCCCCTCTACCTTAGGGACCGTCTGCCACGCGTCCCTTCTGGGGTCAACAATGGGGAACATTTTCTTAAATATAGGAGGGGGAACAAAAGGTACACCTGGTTTCTCCCACTCCTTATTCACTATATCCGCCACCCTCTTAGGTATCGGAAACGCATCAGTGTGTACTGGGACCTCTAAGAATTTATCCATTTTACACAATTTTTCTGGGACCACCAAAGGGTCACAATCATCAAGAGTAGCCAGGACCTCCTTAAGTAGAGCGCGGAGGTGTTCTAGCTTAAATTTAAATGCTATGGTATCAGGCTCTGCCTGCTGAGAAACTTTTCCTGTGTCAGAAATTTCTCCCTCAGACAAGCCCTCCCTCACCGCCAAGTCAGATTGATGTGAGGGCACTACAGATAAATTATCCTCTGCGTCTACTTGCTCATTTTCTGTATTTAAAACTGAGCAATCACGCTTCCTAGGAAAGCTGGCAGTTTGGATAAAAATGCTGCGATAGAATTATCCATTACTGCTGCTAACTGTTGCGTAGTAATCGCAATTGGTGCGCTAGATGTACTGGGCATCGCCTGCGCGGGCATAGCTGGTGTTGACACAGAAGGAGAGGAAAGCAAGCTATTTTCACTACCTTCAGCTAAATAATCATCTTGGGCTATATTTTTAAGTGTGATTGTAGTGTCCTTAAGCTGTTCGGACGCTATGGCACACTTCACACATAAATTTAATGGGGGAACCACCTTGGCCTTTGGACATACAGAACATAGGCTATCTGAAGACTCAGACATGTTTAACAGACTTAACAGACTTAAACAGAACTATAATGCAATAAAAATTATTTTTGACTTTAAATAATTAAAAAGCACACTTTTTTACTGAAATATCAAAAAACTATGAAATAAACATCCGATTTTAATGAAATTTTCACCACAGAGTCTTAATGCTTTGAAAAGATTGCACACAAATTTTCAGATCAATTAACCCCTTAATGCACACTTTTTTACTGAAACATCAAAAAAAACCATGAAATAAACATCCGATTTTAATGAAATTTTCACCACAGAGTCTTAATGCTTTGAAATGATTGCACACAAATTTTCAGATCAATTAACCCCTTAATGCCCGAAGTTAAACCGGAGTTAATAACAGTTATTAACCAGTTAACACACTACAGTACTAGCCACAGATTTCACTGTAGCCTTTTACCTTCATTAGGGATTATTTTAGCAGGAAATAAGCCTCCCTGGAGTCTTTTATGATGCCTCTTGACTCCCCACATGAAGCTGCATGGATTGCCTAGGCAAAAACAACTGCACAATTTAGGCCTAAAGATGAGGCCTCCTCCCTCTTCATTCTAGAGTGGAGGGGCCTTTTTGACTAGATTTAAGTGTCCAAATAAGTGCCAGGCCGAAATTAAACCCCAAAAGTGTTTTAAAGTCTGAAAAAAACACCTTATTTATAGTGAAAAACATGCTAAAAAGCAATCTATTTTAAAGCCCACAATAGTGTCAACCAGCATAGAGCCCTAAATATAAGCCATCATTTTATACAGAGTCTATTAGGGGAAAAAAAAAATGGCTTAGCAATCCCAGAGGGAATTTCTGACAGTCTTCTAGCATTACATGGTCTTGTTAGAAACATGACTGATCATACCTGAAGCAGATAAGCCTGCAAACTGTTCCCCCCAACTGATGTTCTCTGGTTAACAGTCCTGCGTGGGAACAGCAATGGATTTTAGTTACTGGTGCTAAAATCATACTCCTCTCAACAGAAATCTTCATCACTTTCTGCTGTAGAGTAAATAGTACAAACCGGCACTATTTTAAAATAACAAACTCTTGATAGAAGAAATAAAAAACTACAACTAACACCACATACTCTTTACCACCCCCGTGGAGATGCTACTTGTTCAGAGTGGCAAAGAGAATGACTGGGGGGGCGGAGCCTGAGGGGAGCTATATGGACAGCTCTGCTGTGTGCTCTCTTTGATACTTCCTGTAGGGGAAGAGAATATCCCACAAGTAAGGATGAAGCCGTGGACCAGATACACCAATGTAGGAGAAACCGTTTTAAAACAAAACCGTTACTGTCTCTTTAAATGTTAAACAGAGAACACTTTATTTCTGAATGTGTGAAAAACTATGAAGGAAATATCCAATTTTACCAAATTTACCAAATTTTCACCACAGTGTCTTAATGCCTTAAAAGTATTGCACCCCAATTTTCAAGCTTTTAACCCCTTAAATGAGGAAACCGGAGCCGTTTAATCAAATAGTAATTTTTAACCCCACTACAGTCCCAGCCACAGCGTTTGCTGCGACTTCACCTGTCCTTAGGAGTTATACGATACCAAATTAAGCCTTCCAGGAACGTTTCCAATGATCACCAGACCCTCTCACATGCAGCTGCATGCACTGCATCCAAAAGAAACTGCGCAATTATGGCGCGAAAATGAGGCTCTGCCTACTATAGTGAAAGGCCCTTCCTGACTGGAAAGGTGTCTAAACAACTGCCTGGCGTCTAAAAACGTTCCCTCACAATAAAAGTTTTATAAATCACCTCTAGATTTCATAAAAAACTTAAATAAAGCAATCGATTTAGCCCATAAAAGTGTCAACCAGTGTATAGCCCATAATAAGCCTTCATTCTGTTAGGAGTCTAAGAAAATGGCTTACCGATCCCCAAGAGGGAAAATTACAGTCTTCTAGCATTACACAGTCTTGTTAGAAAATGGACTAGTCATACCTTGAGCAGAAAAGTCTGCTAACTGTTCCCCCCAACTGAAGTTCTCTGGGCTCAACAGTCCTGCGTGGGAACAGCAATCGATTTTAGTTACTGCTGCTCAAATCATACTCCTCTTTTAAACAGAACTCTTCATCCTTTCTGTTTTAGAGTAAATAGTACAAACCGGCACTATTTTAAAATAACAAACTCTTGATAGCAGAATAAAAAACTACAATTAAACACCACATACTCTTCACCATCTCCGTGGAGATGCTACTTGTTCAGAGCGGCAAAGAGAATGACTGGGGGGCGGAGCCTGAGGAGGGGCTATATGGACAGCTTTTGCTGTGCTCTTTGCCATTTCCTGTTGGGGAAGAGAATATTCCCACAAGTAATGGATGACGCCGTGGACCGGACACACCAATGTTGGAGAAATTGTTGTAATATTTTTCTAATGTTTGTAAATATTTTTTTAGTTTTTGTAACTTAGTTCTTTTTTATTTTTTGTACTTTAGTTAGTTTATTTAATTGTATTTATTTGTAGGTATTGTATTTAATTAATTTATTGATAGTGTAGTGTTAGGTTTAATTGTAGATAATTGTAGGTAGTTTATTTAATTTATTTATTGATAGTGTAGTGTTAGGTTTAATCGTAACTTAGGTTAGGATTTATTTTACAGGTAATTTTGTAATTATTTTAATAGGCAGCTCTGCTGTGGGTGCTCTCTCTGCCACTTCCTGTAGGGGAGGAGAATATCCCACAAGTAGGGATGAATCCGTGGACTCGATACATCTTACAAGAGAAATTATACATTTTTGGCCTTGACAATGTATTTTTGACGGATTACTTATTGAGATAAAAGGCTAAGATGTACAATTTTGGTTCATTTTGCAATGGATGATTATTGCCTTAAAATGTCTTTTTTTTTAATGATATAATAATAATAATATTGCATTCAAGTCATAATTTGTACTTAGTCGTATTTCATTTAGATTTAAAAATGATTCGTTCTTAACCTTGACAATGTATTCTTTGATGGATTACTTATTGAAATAGAAGGTTAAGATGTTCATATGTTGGTTTATTTTGTAATCGGATGATTACTACCTTAAATGTTATTTTTAAATGATATAATTGTAATATATACAAAAATCATGATTTGTATTGTTGCATTTACCTCTGACTCTGTATAAACAAAAACGGATGTTAAATAAAGAATAAAAAAAAAAAGTGATAACTGTCTAGAAATAGAAGAAAGACATCCCTCAAAATCATTGTGGACATACATTAACGCTGCTAACAATGGGTAGAATTGTCCAGATCGTTACTGTTTTGAAATAGAAACTCTGAGAAATTTGTTTAAAGTCAATAAGTCTAGAAGTGGTAAAAATTCCCTCTATCTTGGGAACAATACAGCCTTAAATACAGAAAGTCTTTAGGACTGTGTTACAAAAGACACCTTCCTCGGGTAGGATCTTATTTGAAATTCATTCTGCAACAAAGCCTTCAGAAAAAGGTGTAAACTGCCGCCTACCAGAAATATCTGAATATAGGCCTTACTTTAATGCTGATTTGGAAGAGGAGGAATGCTGTTAGATTGCTTAGTCTTGTTCCAACTGATGGTAAACTTTCAGGAAGATCTGAAAAATGTAGTTCATTGTAAGGAGGAGGAAGATTTCTTGTTCCTACATTGACAAAAAGAATGGAAAAAAGACAACTATTCTACTTTCCCCTTAGACTTCTTGTCCTGAGGGATAAAATTCCTTTTCCTCCAGACACTGTGGAAAGATAACAACAAGACCAGGTCCAAATAAAATCTTTCCTTGAAAAGAAGAGATAAAAAATGTATGGATGTATGGAGACCTTGTTTGCTGACAGTTACGTTAATCATATGTTAACAATGGTACCATAAATAAGTGCATTAGACGACTTTAACATTTTAAAACAATTTTGAAAATCTTCATCTACAGTTTATTTTTACTGTTTATGGAAGCAATGCTTACTGATAAAGGTCTTTCTATGAAAGGACTCCAATGCAGGTGACAAAAGGTACAGGTGAAAAGTCCAACTGTTGCCATGGTGGGACAAATTTTAAATAATGTCAGTAAATGAAAATTGTAGTGCTGACAAAATGCCTAATAGAAAAAACTGTCAAAAATATGGAGCACACAACCAAAGTAAAATGTACTGACTACAGCATGGATAATAAAAACCGAGTGGGTGCACACATAAAAAAATAAAAACAAATAGCCCATATATAGACAATACACATGCTTGTACAAAACTTAGGCTATATCCCAGTGTGTATAAAATCAATCTGGCGTGAGCTAACACCACAAATTAGGCCAATGTACACTATTAAAGTGATGGTAAATTTCAGACTAAAACCACATAATTATTTTTTTAAAAAGTATATATATTTTATAATAAAAGATTTATATCCTAATTGGTATTGTCTGTTTCTCCTCCCCCCTTTATTTCCTCTTTTTGGCTGAGCTGTGACGTGTAGAGCAGACAACTCCACCCCCTACATAGGATTTCTAACAGCTTTAAAGGGGCTGGACTTCAAGATTGTCAAATTACAAACATGTTGATTGGATGTTCACTGGAATTGTCATTAAAAAAAAAGTTCATCCATGTGAGACGGCATAGCATTGTAATAAAAACATTAATATATGAACTACTTTAACCCTTGCAGAGATAGATTAAAAACAACAAAAAAAGTATACATATATTTTTTAATGGCAAAGATTACATTTATGGCATTTGATTAGTTGAAGTTTGCCATCACTTTAATGAGCGTACTAAAAAGGCCATGTAGCAAGTATAGACACAGCACTACTGAAAGGTGCTTGATAGGACAAGAGACACTGCCAAGTCCCTGCAGCATAGCTTACTTCAACAACGTCCAGAGCACCAAAATTTCTTAGAAATGCTTTATTTAGACAATAAAAAAAGCAACGTTTCGGGGTTAAAACCCCTTAATCATGCTCAAGTAAACATACAACCTTCAAGTCTTTTAAACCTTATTTTTTGTGCTAAAGACCTTTGGCTGTGTACATACTCCATCTTGTGGACATTTTCTGTAATTATATCTATTACATATACTTCATGTTTTCCCCTTTGTCCATATGTTTCCCCACATTAATCTTCCATTTATATCTTCAAATGAAAATAGATTTGAAAGTATCCAGTTGTTGTAACTTTTACATTTTCAGTAAATTGACAGAAGAGATGTATCTTTAAAAATATGTAATAGATGAAATTACAGAAAATGTCCACAAGATGGAGTATGTACACAGCCAAAAGGTCTTTGGCACAAAAAAAGGTTAAAAGACTTGAAGCTTGTATGTTTACTTGAGCATGATTAAGGGGTTTTAACCCCCAAAAATTGTAGAATTTAGTGAAAGTATGCAAAGAAGACCAATTAGCTGCCTTACAAATTTGATCAACTGAATTCTTAAAAGCTCAAGAAATAGCAACTGACCTAGTAGAATGAGCAGTAATCTGCTGCGGTGGAGGCTGACCTGGCTCCAAATAAGCCTGTGAAACAAAAGTTTAACCAAGAGTCTTAAGAAATAGCAGAAGTTTTCTGACCTTTCCTAGGTCCAGAAAAAAGAACAAACTATGTCTGAAATCCTTAATAGCATCAACATAATATTGTAATGCCCTAACAACATTCAGAGAATGCACAGATCTTCAGAAGCATTGTTAGGATTAGGGCACAAAGAAGGAACAACAATCTCTCTACCAATGATATCTGAACAAACAACCTAAGGCAAAAAAATTAAGGAACTACTAGAGCATCCACTACTTCTGCCTGAGGATCCCTGGACCTAGCAAATTACCTGGGGACTTTGTTGTTCAAACAAGAGGCAATCAGATCTATTTCTGGGAGACCCCAAAGATCCACATTTTGATTGAACACATTGTGATGAAGAAACCCCTCTCCTGGATGTAAAGACTGATGGCTGCAAAAGTCTGCCTCACAATTTTTCACCCCTGGAATGTGAATTGCAGAGACTAGACAATCCTGGACACATCCATCCCCAAAAAATCCTGGACACATTCATCATAGCCAGGCAACTAAATATAATCCCTGCACCATTGATGCAACATACAAAGCTGAAGATTTCTCCTGTGAAATTGAGCAAATGGAATTGCATCTGAAGCTGCAATCATGAGACCTAGTCCTTCCATACACAAAGTCATTGAAGGAAACAAAAGAGACTAAAGGTGTACACAAGCTGACACCAATCTTAATCATCTCTGCTCTGTTAGAGAAAGATTTATAGACACTGAGTGTATTTGGAAAACTAGGAAAGTAACCCTTGTTTGAGGAACCAAAGAACTCTTTGGAAAAATTGATCCTCCAGCCATGCTTTTGAAGAAACAACAGGAACAAAAGAAGGTAAAGGAAAAGACGGAGCTTGAACAAAGATAAGGTAAGGAAATACTGCAATACCCTGAGCTTTGATTACAGACAAAAGGGCACCCAGAACCTTGGAAAATATTCTTGGAGCTGTAGCAAACCTAAGAAACTGGTAATGTTCTCTGAGAATTGGAACATGAAAGTAAGCATCCTTTAAATCTATTGTGGACATAGACTGACCTTGCTGAACAAAAGGCAGAATTTGTTCAGAGTTTTCAAATCCAGAACTGGTCTTAAAGTGCCTTGCATCTTTGGAACAATGAAGAGATTTGAATAAAATCCCATCCCTTGTTCCTGCAAAGGAACTGGAACAAATCACTCCCTTATTATACAGATCTGAGACAGATTTAATAAAAGCTTGAGCTTTTATAGGATTCCTTGGAACATTAGACAGAAAAAAACACTATGGGGCCTATTTAACAAAGCCTGTCGGACCTGATCCAA
Organism: Bombina bombina; assembly: GCF_027579735.1. Taxonomy (NCBI): domain Eukaryota; kingdom Metazoa; phylum Chordata; class Amphibia; order Anura; family Bombinatoridae; genus Bombina; species Bombina bombina. Next base: position 423,737,066 of record NC_069504.1, read on the forward strand.
CAGTGGGGATCAGGTCCGACAGACTTCGCTGAATGCGGAGAGCAATACGCTCTCCGTATTCAGCATTGCACCAGCAGCTCTTGTGATCTGCTGGTGCAACGCCGCCCCCTGCAGATTTGCAGCCAATTGGCCACCAGCAGGGGGGTGTCAATCAACCTGATCGTACTGAGCAGGCGGACAGGTTATGGAGCAGCGGTCTTTAGACCGCTGCTTCATAATTGGTGTTTCTGGCGGGAAAACACGGGGGTTCAAGCTCCATCGGGAGCTTGATAAATGGGCTCCTATCTCTGGGATGCCCGGTTCTCAATCCAATCCAATATCCCTGAGAAACAATATTCTGTACCCAAGAAGCTACAACAGACTGAAACCAAGCCTCCTAAAAGAAGCTTAATCTAGAACTTCTGTATCAGGGGCTTCACCTTAATGCAGACTTAGAATAGGGGACACATTTCTTACCCTGCTTAGACTTGTTCTAGTTAATATAAGGTCTCCCGACTGAAACTGAGGAGCCTGGCGTGGAGCAGAAGATTCAGTTTTCTGTTCTTTATTCTGACAAAAGGAACGAAATTGATTAGAAGCTTTGGATTTTCCATTATACTTTCTGTCTTAAGGAAGAAACGCTCCTATACCTCCAGTAATAGTAGAAATAATAGAATCTGAATCAGATTCAAATAACTTCTTTCCCTGAAAGGAGAGAGACAATTTAAATTTAGACACCATATCAGCAGACCAGGACTTAAGCCTTAAGGCCCTCCTGGCATGTATTGCTAAAGACATGTTTTTGACATTAATCTTCATAATATCAAACACTGCATCACAAATAAAGGAATTGGCACTCTGAAGTAAACCCAATAGATTAGCACTTTCAGAACAGAGAACTGTTCTGAAAGACTAGATAACCAACAGGTAGAAGCAGCAGCAATATCCGCAAAAGAAATAGCTGGTCTGAAAATAACCAGCATCTAAAAAGTCTCTTCTATGAAAAGATTCTAGCTTTCTCTCTAAAGGGACTTAAACAAAGTACTGTCTTCCAAAGGAATAGTACATATACATATAGTATATATGTATAGTAGTACATATAGCCAGAGTGAAAATAGCCCTATCCACATTGAGAACTGTTTCCCATAACTCTAGATTGGTTACAGGTAAATGATACATTTTTTAAACCTTGCAGAAGGATAAAAAGACAAACCTGGGTTAGACCATTCCCTAGTAATCATGTCATAGACAGCATCAGGCACAGGAAAGAAACCTCAGTGGGATAAACAACAGTCCTAAAAACTAAAATTAAACAATTACAGGGTTTATTATCAGAAGCTTGAGGATATTTAACCTCTAAAATAATCAACCTCTTTTAAAAAGAGAACAATGTGTTTAACTTTTTAAAAAAAGAGGAAATATCAGGACAGGTTCAACTTCAGATAAGGATTCTTCATTCACAGAGGAAAACTTCACCGTCTGAAGATACAATTATCCCTGAGTTAAGGGAACAAAATACTTGTAGACGGTAAATTATGGGCTGAACTTTTACGCTTATTTGAAGGCGAGAGAGCAGCCAAAGCCTCAGATACTGCAGTCTTGATAAAGGCAGTAGGCACCATCTTCACATGAACCTGTAATGAAAAAATAAGTAGGTGGATTAGTACCTAAAAAAAATAAAAATATGCTTACCTGATAAATTATTTTATTTCCTGGCAGGGAGAGTCCACGGCTTCATTCATTACTGTTGGGAATACCACACCTGGGCACCAGAAGGAGGCAAAGACACCCCAGCCAAAGCTTATAAATATCCCTCCCACGTCCCCTACTCCCCAATCATTTAGCCAAGGAAATAAGTAAAAGCAGGAGAAAGACTAGGGGTATTGAGGTGTCAGAAGATAATATCGCCACCAAAGTATACAGGGCGGGGTCGTGGACTTTCCCTGCCAGGAAAGAAAAAATCAGGTAAGCATACATTTGGTTTTCTTTCTGAAGGCAGGGAGAGTCCACAACTTCATGTAGTACTGTTGGGAATCCAAAACCCAAGCTAGAGAGGACACAGAATGAAACGGGAGGGAAAATAAGACAGCCGGACCTAATCTGAGGGCACCACTGCTTAAAGCTCTTTTATCCCAAAGGAAGATTTGTAAAATTTTGAAGATATGCAAAGAGGACCAAGTAGCCGCCTTACAAATTTGCTCCATAGAAGCACCATTCTTAAAAGTCCAAGAAGAGGATACTGCACAGATAGAATGAGCCGTAATCCTCTCAGGAGCCTGTTGACCAGCTGTCTCATAAGCCAAACGAATGACACACCTCAACCAAAAAAAAAAAAAAGAGTTGTGGCAGTGGCCTTCTGACCCTTGCGCTTACCCATGTACAAGAAAAATAAGGATGAAGATTGTCTAAAATCCTTGGTTGCATGAAGATAAAACTTCAAAGCATGCACAATATCTAGATTGTACAATAAAGGTTTCTTCTGAAAGGAAGAATTAGGACACAGGGAAGGAACAACAATTTCCTGATTGATATTGCGGTCAGAGACTACCTAAGACAAAAAACCTAACTTGGTACACAAAACCACCTAATCTGCATGAAAAACCAGATAAGATCCGATAACTTTTCTATGACAAGAGTTAAATGTCAACAGAATGCATAGGTTCAAAAGTAACTCCCTGAAGAACCAGAAGAACAAGATTAAGACTCCATGGAGGAGCAATTAGATTAAACACTGGCCTAATTCTAACCAGGGCCTGAACAAAGTACTGAACATCAGGTAGATTAGTCAATCTCTTGGGCAGTAACACGGACAAAGCCAAGATCTGCCCCTTAAGAAAACTGGCCTATAACCCCTTTTCCAGACCATCCTGGAGAAACAAAATAATCTGAGGAATCATCACCTTATGCCAAGGGAAACCTCAATCCTCACACCAAAACAAATAGGTATACCTTATTGTATATGCAACGAGTAACCACCTTACAAGCTTGAATCAGGGTATTAATAACCCTTTCTGAAAAACCTCTTTTGGACAGAACTAAGCGTTCAATCTCCATGCAGTCAGCCTCAGAGAATTTAGATTTTGATAAAGAAACGAACCCTGAAGAAGATGGTCCGTTCTATGAGGTTACCTCCATGGAAGAAAGTTTGACATCTTTACCAGATCAACAAACCAAGTCCTGTAAGGCCATGCTGGAGCAATCAGAATCACAGAGGCCTGCTCCTGCTTTATGCGGGAAATCACATGCAAACGGAGGAAACGGATACATGAGTTTGAACCTCAACAGAGCTACTAATGCATCCACCAACACTGCATGAGAATTGAGACGCCACAAGGTCTATCTCCACAACTCCCCACTTGATAATTATTTTGGAGAACACCTCGGGATGAAGAGACACCTCCCGGGGGTGGAAGGTATGTCTGCTCAGAAAGTCTGCTTCCCAATTGTCCACCCCCAGGATATAAAAGTCAGAAATTTGACAATTGTGAGAGACTGCCCACTGTAATATGCGAGACACTTCTCTCATCGCCAGGGAACTCCTTGTTCCCCCCTGATGATTGACATAGGAAACCGAGGTCACGTTGTTAAATTGGAATCTGATAAACTGGACAGAATGAAGTTGAGGTCACGCCAAGAGAGTACTGGAAATGGCTCTTAACTCCAGAATATTGATTGGAAGAAAAGATTCCTCCCTCGACCAGGTTCCCTGGGCTTTCAAGGAACCCCAAATCGCTTCCCAGCCAAGAAGGCTGGGGTCTGTAGTCAGAATCTCCAAAGATGGTCTCAAAAAGCACGTGCTTTGAGACAGGTGGTCCTGACAGAGCCACCAGGAGAGAGAATCTCTTGCTTGGATGTTCAGGACAATTCACTGAGAAAGACCCTGAATGATCTCAGTTCCATTGCCTGATCATACATCGTTGTAAACATTGCAGAAGGAAGCAAGCAAAAGGAATAATATCCATTGAGGACTCCATTAAACCTATCACTCCCATGCTTTGAACCACTGAGGGATTTGAAGAGGGCTGGAGAGTGTGACATGCAGAAAGGAGCTTCAACTGTCTTGCATCTGTCAGAGAAAAAAATACTGTCAACTAGAGAACTATTTCCCAAGTTTATCTTCCATCTGTGAGTCTGAAGGAGACATAGAAGAGAAACTATGTGAGATTTTGCCAAAGGAAAAGATGGAGCAACTGCGATTCCTCTCATTCTGGCCACCTTCGTGAAAATCCTTGGAGCCATAGCCAGACATAAGGGCAGAGCTACAAACAGGAAAAGGGCTTGTCTAAAAAGGAAAAGCGCAAAAATTGAAAACGAACCTTGTGGGTCAGAACATGTAGATAAACGGCCTTCAGGTTGATAGTGGTCATAAATTGACCCTCCTGAACCAACTGAATAATGGATCTTACCGTTTCCATCTTAAGGAACAGAACCATGAGCAATTTGTTTAAACATTTTAAATCCAGGATAGGCCGGGAAGTCCCCTCTTTCTTGTGGACCAAAAACAGGTTTGAATAAAAACCCCAGCCCTCTTTTTGAGAGGGGCACGTGAATAATCACTACCAGAGAAAACAGATACTGAACGTAATTTAAAAAGGCTGTCCTTTTTATTGGATTCTGAGAAATAATTGAAAGAATGAATCTGCCCCTTAGAGGGCGAGATGTGAAACCCATCTTGTACCCCTGGGAAAACTCCAAAAACCAGGGATCCTGAACGTCTTGAAGCCAAGCCTCCTGGAAAAACAACAGTCTACCCCCAACATGATCCGATCCCGGATCGGGGGCCACCCCTTCATGCAGACTTATTTTCTGCATTGGGCCTCTTAGACTGCTTGGCCTTGTTCCACTTACCAGGTTTTCAGGTTTGAGACCCTTGTCTGAATAAAGGGGACACAAATTAGAAGACTGATGACCCCTTGATCTTGCTTTCTTATCCTGGGGAAGCGATGCACCCTTTTTCCTAGTAACAGTAGAGATAATGGAGTCCAAACAAAGTCTTCCCCTTAAAAGGTAAAGCAAGGAGTCTGGACTTAGATGCATCAGCAGACTAGCGGCTAGATTTAGAGTTTGGCGGTAGCCGTCAAAACCAGCGTTAGAGGCTCCTAACCCTGGTTTTTACCACCCGCTGGTATTTGGAGTCAGTCAGGAAAGGGTCTAACGCTCACTTTCCAGCCGCGACTTTTCCATACCGCAGATCCCCTTACGTCAATTGCGTATCCTATCTTTTCACTGCGATCTTTCTAACGCCGGTATTTAGAGTCTTGGCCGAAGTGAGCGTTAGAAATCTAACGACAAAACTCCAGCCGCAGAAAAAAGTCAGGAGTTAGGAGCTTTCTGGGCTAACGCCGGTTCATAAAGCTCTTAACTACTGTGCTCTAAAGTACACTAACACCCATAAACTACCTATGTACCCCTAAACCGAGGTCCCCCACATCGCCGCCACTCTATTAAATTTTTTTAACCCCTAATCTGCCGATGGCACACCGCCGCCACCTACGTTATCCCTATGTACCTCTAATCTGCTGCCCCTAACACCGCCGACCCCTATATTATATGTATTAACCCCTAATCTGCCGCCCCCAACGGCGCCTCCACCTGCCTACACTTATTAACCCCTAATCTGCCGACCGGACCTCACTGCTACTATAATAAATGTATTAACCCCTAATCCGCCTCACTCCTGCCTCAATAACCCTATAATAAATAGTATTAATCCCTAATCTTCCCTCCCTAACATCGCCGGCACCTAACTTCAAGCATTAACCCCTAATCTGCCGACCGGACCTCACCGCTACTCTAATAAATTTTTTAACCCCTAAAGCTAATTCTAACCCTAACCCTAACACCCCCCTAAATTAAATATAATTTAAATCTAACAAAATAAATTAACTCTTATTAAATAAATTATTCCTATTTAAAGCTAAATACTTACCTGTAAAATAAACCCTAATATAGCTACAATATAAATTATAATTATATTGTAGCTATTTTAGGATTAATATTTATTTTACAGGCAACTTTGTATTTATTTTAACCAGGTACAATAGCTATTAAATAGTTAAGAACTATTTAATAGCTACCTAGTTAAAATAATTACAAAATTACCTGTAAAATAAATCCTAACCTAAGTTACAATTAAACCTAACACTACACTATCAATAAATAAATTAAATAAACTACCTACAATTATCTACAATTAAACCTAACACTACACTATTAATAAATTAATTAAATACAATACCTACAAATAAATACAATGGGAAATAAACTAACTAAAGTACAAAAAATAAAAAAATATTTACAAACATTAGAAAAATATTACAACAATTTTAAACTAATTACACCTACTCTAAGCCCCCTAATAAATTAAAATAAAAGGATTTATTTTACAGGTAATATTGTAATTATTTTAACTAGGTAACTATTAAATAGTTATTAACTATTTAATAGCTATTGTACCTGGTTAAAATAATTACAAAGTTGCCTGTAAAATAAACATTAATCATAAAATAGCTACAATATAATTATAATTTATATTGTAGCTATATTAGGGTTTATTTTACAGGTAAGTATTTAGCTTTAAATAGGAATAATTTATTTAATAAGAGTTAATTTATTTCGTTAGATTTAAATTATATTTAATTTAGGGGGATGTTAGTGTTAGGGTTAGACTTAGCTTTAGGGGTTAATACATTTATTAGAGTAGCAGTGAGGTCCGGTCGGCAGATTAGGGGTTAATACTTGAAGTTAGGTGTCGGCGATGTTAGGGAGGGCAGATTAGGGGTTAATACTATTTATTATAGGGTTAGTGAGGCGGATTAGGGCTTAATACATTTATTATAGTAGCGGTGAGGTCCGGTCGGCAGATTAGGGGTTAATAATTGTAGGTAGGTGGAGGCAACGTTGTGGGGGCAGATTAGGGGTTAATAAATATAATATAGGGGTCGGCGGTGTTAGGGGCAGCAGATTAGGGGTACATAGCTATAATGTAGGTTGCGGCGGTGTACAGAGCGGCAGATTAGGGGTTAAAAAAATATATGCAGGGGTCAGCGATAGCGGGGCGGCAGATTAGAGGTTAATAAGTGTAAGGTTAGGGGTGTTTAGACTCGGGGTACATGTTAGGGTATAAGGTGCAGATTTAGGAAGTGTTTCCCCATAGGAAACAATGGGGCTGCGTTAGGAGCTGAACGCTGCTTTTTTGCAGGTGTTAGGTGTTTTTTTCAGCTCAAACTGCCCCATTGTTTCCTATGGGGGAATCGTGCACGAGCACGTTTTTGAAGCTGACCGCGTCTATAAGCACCGCTGGTATCGAGAGTTGCAGTGGCGATAAATTATGCTCTACGCTCCTTTTTTGGAGCCTAACGCCGCCATTCTGTGAACTCTAAATACTAGCGGTATTTAAAAGGTGCGGGGGGGGGGAAAAAGCATGCGTTAGCTACGCGGGTCGTTACCGACAAATCTCTAAATCTAGCCGTAGGACTTTAGCCAAAGGGCTCTACGCAAAAGAACTGCTAAACCCGATGACTTATCGTTTAATCGAATCACCTGCATATTGGCTTCACAAATAAAAGAATTGGCTATTTTCATAGCTCTAATTCTCTCCTGAATATCTTCCAATGGAATTTCAACCTATATCAAGTCTGACTGAGAGTCACACCAATAGGTGGCAGCGCCAGCAACAGTTGCAATAGTAGCGGTAGGTTAAAAAAGAAGCCCCATCTGATGAAACATCTTCCTTAAGTACCCCTCCAACTTTCTAGCCATGGGGTCCCTAAATTAAGTACTATCCTCAAGAGGAATATTTGTACGCTTAGCAAGAGTGGATATGGCACCATTCACATTAGGACTAGAGCTCCACACCCCCAAGTGAGAATCAGGAATTGAGAACATCCTTTTAAAAGTAGCTGAAGGAGAGAAGGGTGTTCCCGGCTTCTCCCATTCCTTAGAAATAATTTCAGTCATGCAAGAGCGAACCAGAAAGGTTTTAACATTATAAACCCTGTCCAGCTTAGGAATTTTAAATCTAAAACTTACTTTCTTAGACTCTACATCCTTCCCTGCAGGGGTATCTGATTCAGAAAGTTCCCCTTCAGAAGCTAAAGAAGTTCATCCTCAGAAAGCTGTAATATACTAGCCAACCCAACTTGAGTAGGAGAACTGGCCCCTGCTTCAAGGGAAATATGTTTAATCTTACGCTTCCGTTTGCTAGAAAAAGGCAAAGCATTCAGCGTGGCGCAAATGGCAGAGTGCAGCTGAGCTCGAAAACCCGTAAAAATACCACTCGAGATGGAGTTTGAGGTAAGCCGCAGGGCACTGCTTGTGACGTGTGAAGTGATGTGGAAGGAGAAAGTTGAGACATTTCCTGAACAACAGAGTTATGAGATGTAGAAGGCTCTGAGGGGTTAAGAATAGTAGCCAAAGGAGGCTTAACAGCACTCTTCTTAGACTTTAAAGCAGTTACTTAACATGAAGAACAAAATTGTGCAGGGGGGCATACAGTGGTCTCTTTACAATAAAGGCACCTAACAGAAGGAATTAAATGGGTACTAGGAACCTCCAATGATGGTTCAAACTCTTCCTCCATAGCTTAAGTATGCCAAACAAACTCCTATGCAAAACCAATAGGCACCTTTAACTCCCCATGCAAAGGCTGAGGCACCTACCCGTCCCGGAGTGTAGCAAGAGCTGCAAGGCAATCCATTTGTGAGAAAGAAGAAAAACAAACCACCTTCAAGGCAGCGGTAACCTCTGTAATGAAAGGGCGGGAAAACGCTAAACGTAACGACGCGCCCGAACACATGACGCGCAATCTTAGGCCAGCCCCCTGCAGATACGAAAAAGCGCACGAAGCGGGAGAGTTTGCCCCTATCGCACTAAAGTAAAAAACACTTTTTCTCTTTCAAGCTTTAATAAAATTGCCCCACATAAGCCTATAATAAAAACGTTCCAAAAAAACATGTACACGAACTCCGGTGTCCAAGATTAAGCACACCTAAGCATTTAAAGTAGCAATCAAACATGAAAATGCCCCTTCTGCTCAGAAATAACAGAGTATCCCACAAAAGGATAATACTATGTACCAAGACCCCTTTTCAGAGGGAAAATCAAACAGTCACACTGTGACCTAGAGTTGAAGCCCCTGATCTCCTGAAACAGAATAATAAAATAAAGGGACTTACCCTCCAGGGTCCTTGATGAAGAGCAGGCACAGCACTTCCATGTCTGACAGCTTCTATTAATACTTCTGACAGGGACCAGAGAAATAAATGAAAGCAGTATAAGATAAAACTGGGTGCCTGAGGGGGTGTTAGCAGATACATGCTGGAAAGAGAACAGAGAAACTATCCTGCGACTTCCAGCAGCTAACTTTCGCCACAACTCTCACTGAAAGGATTACATTGCTACTCTGAAAATCCCACTCCTGTCTTCTAGGGAAACTACCCATTAAAGGACTAAAATCCAGATATCTTCTTGGCACGTACTCTGCCTACCTCCTATAGTAGTCAAAGGCAAAGAATGACTGGGGAGTAAGGAAAATGGAAGGGATAGTTATAAGCTTTGGCTGGGGTGTCTTTGCCTCCTCCTGGTGGCCAGGTGTGGAATTCCTGACAGTAATTAATGAAATCATGGACTCTCCCTGCCTTTGGTAAGAAACAGAATTAGATTGGTCTCTATGCATTAGCATATCTAAACATGAGCCACATAGATGAGCTGAGGAGGGAACCTCAGCATTTTTACAATAAACACACCTATACATGGTAAAAAGGTGTTCAGGAGACTCAGTTTCTAGGGTATATTTAGGGACAGAAATCTGCTGCTCCATTATAGCATATGGCAAAGCAGTGGAATATGCACTATTAGCCCCTTAAAAAAAAACTATTGAGGAAAGGAAACCATTTACCCCCACTTAAGAAGCTTTTAACAATGCACGCTACTGAGCTGAGGAAAAAACATTACTTCCGAACACGCGTCAAACTACTGACAGTTAAATTGGAGAAAAGCACGGCAAAAACCTGACGCGTCCATAACCATGTGCTAACCCGATGTGCGTACACATAGTGGGAACACTAAAGACGTGCGCTAACCTGACAGCTCCTAACAGACTAAGTGATGTGCGCTAACCCAAAGAGCGTAAACCCGGAGTGCACAATCCCAAAGTGTGAAAAACTAAGTGCACCAAAAACCTGCCATGCAAAAGCAAGGGAATAGGGAAGGATCTGTCCCAAGGCCATATATAAATGCATATATAGATAAACTTCTAAAATGTAAAAGTGTCCATTAAGTAGCTAAAGGAGTGTCTATATTTTAAAATATAATATACTTACCCAAACACACACGTCCACAATCAAACAAATAGCAGACAGCCAAACCAGTAATGAAACATATCAGCAGAGTATAATGTAGATCTATAAAGGGAGGCAGAAGACAGATCTTTGCCTCCACCTAGTTGCCAGGAGTTGAATCCCAGAAGAATTGGCTAATGGACAGTAACCACTTATAAATAAAAATTATAAAAAAAAATTAAAATATTTTATTCTACAGATAGGGATCACTGAGGTCCGGTATAAACCATAAGTCGCTTTATTAGGTGAGGTCCAGTCTCACTCCCAAGCAGCCATTTACGCAAATGCCAGAATCACAATTGAGTGCTCATCTTGTAAGTTCAAACCCCTCTCCTTCTCTATATATCCATATATATTATCCAGGGTTCCCAAATATCCAAATATTTATCCCTATTGTAGAAGATAAGTTATCTATTTCTAGATAGTAATAAATCCCACCACATTGGCATACAAGTAACTCTAGCTCAACAACCCCTGAAGCTATAAATTATGTGATATTACTTTGGTTGGATCAAAAAAACATCTATATGCTACCTTAAAATAATTTGCCTGTAAATTTCCACTGTGTGAACATAAAGTGCCCTGTTTTAATAGTTTGTTCCAATCCCGTGACGAAAGCTCCTCCTGCGTCTCTGACCATTTACCCATAAAGAGCATTTCGGTCACTTGATCTGCCATGTTAAAGCTGGAGTATAATCCTGAAATCGCCCCCTTTATTTGGGTTTTCACATAATGAAACCACTTCAAATGTTCCACAAAATGCAAGTTATTATATTAGTCAAAAGTCATCAGTCTTTGGTTCTGTGAAGTGTCAGCAATGCGGTATAAACTTTTATTTACCCATATATCTTGTGTAGTTTGGTCTATGGAAGACAAAAGAGTGATCCGTTTTATTGCTCTGGTTCTATTCTTCAGAAGTCGGTACTTAATAATGAGGTTATCTCATATCGCCAGTGTATGTGCTAAGTTTTGCATTTGCTGGCCTATGCTCCTTATTAATTTATAAATCGGCTTAACCTGCACCATGTCAGCCTCTAAGTCAATCCAACTAATATCCCTCTTTAAATTGTTCCAATTTGGCAGCATGATAAGATAACAGATACAGGATTCCCAATCCACTCCCTCTTCTATGTCTCAAATAGACATTCTTTAAATTTCTAAGACAGCTTTTAATTTTTACCATTAGAAAGTCACACTTATTGTAATAATACTGTTCTGCACAGCAATGAAGATCAATGAAGGTCAGGATGGTGAAGTGTTTGAACTTAAAGGGACAGTATACTGTAAAATTGTTTTTCCCTTTATGTGTTTCCAATTACTTTTTTTTACCCAACTGCTGAGTATAAAGTGTATGAGAATTTGCTTTATAGGTTTGTGTATATGAAATAGCTGATTTTGTGTTTTGATGCCACAACCTAATAAAATGGATTAAGCTTGTAGGTATAATCAGATCTCATTATTTTATCACATTGTGTACATATACATGCTTCTTTATCTATTCGTAAACCAAAGACCAATACTTGGAGAAAACAATGCACAATTAACACTATTACCTTATCTCATATATACTACACTGAGAGTGTAATTTCTTCTGCTGGCTGTGTTTACAGCTTATCTATAGCTTGGACCTAAGGTCAGAAACTTTTAGAATAGGTGGGGATACCACATGCTAAATAAACTTTCAAATGCCTATATACAGGTAAAGGAAATACTTGTAAACAATTTGATACACTCCAGCAGGTAAAGTGGATCATTGGAATAAATAAAAGAGATACATTTTTTTAGTAAGCTATCTCTTTAAGGGAACATCTTACCCATATGATAAACCACTTGAAGGTCATGTGGCATATCTGTAAAAAGCGGACTATAAAATAACACAAAAACATTTCTATGTAAAAAAGGAAGATATTTTACCTCAACGTTTCTCAAGTGCTGTGTGAACAGTTTTACATTAGCTACTCTTTTTTACTGTCATCTGCATGGTGAAATCAGTGCCGAGTTCTCACTTTACTTTAGTGTAATCTTATCAGATTTTACCTTAATTTCACAAGACTTCATAGAAAAATGTCCTTAAAGGGACATTAAACACTAAATAAATGCTAGATAGAATGATGCATTCAAAGAAAATATTAGTCTGAGAATAGCATGTAGATGTATTTTTTAAAGTTTCATTAGTTGTTTAAATATTGACAAAATAAGTGTAAAGTTTTAGTCTATAAAACAATGGGAGCTGCCATGTTGTAACTTAGGTTAACTTCTCTGCTGTGGCCAATGAGGGACAGTTATCAATAGGGCACTAGAGTGTGCAGCCAATGGCTGTGGGGAATATAACAGTGTTTTGCATTTCCATTTCTAACAGGAACTAAAAAGCTCACAGTTTCACAATGGAATTACAGGAAAAGGGGACAAAATAAATAATGAAAGCATATTGCAGACTTATTTTCTATATATGATTTATTATTTTATATTACCATCTGAAAGTGTTTAATGTCCCTTTAAACTAAGGAGGGAAATAATGTGACAGTGCCTGCACATGCAAGATGCATACTCCCTTGCAAGTCCCAAGACAAACATTCCGACTGGATGCTTAAACACAATCAAGAAGTGATGAACATAAGAGTGTTCTAACGATACATTAAACTGAACAAACTTCGTTATAGTTTTATTTATTGAAAAACTATGAAATGTTACAAAATGTGCAAAACAAGACAGTACGTACCGGTTCCACAAACTCAAACATCTTTCTCTCTTGTACTTCATGAATTTTTAAGACATATTCCAAGGAAACTTCATAGAAATGCTGTCGCATCTGATCCACTTGACTGTCAGCCTGTAAGAAAAAAACAATAGGTTTTTTTATGTTAGAAACTAGGATGCATGGATATCATTTTTCTAAGGACACATGAAAAAGACACTATATGACTCGGACATAATGGAATCAAAAGAAATTAAATACAAAATTAAACTTTCTTGATTCAGATAGAGAATGCAAAATAAAGGGCCAGATTTTGAGTTGAGCGCAAAATTGAGAGATGATTGCGCTCCACTCAGTAATACCAGTGCATGCAAATGTGCTCTGCTATTACAAGTTGAGTGCAATGTGAATGCGATTCCATAGTCTCCAATGGGAGCCTTGCTCTGATGCCGATAGTGCAATGCACAGGACCTGGGGTAAGGGGGTAAGCTGCGCTGCAAAGTTTACATATATATGTATATACACACATATTAAACACATAAATATCTATGTATATAACCATATATATTAACAGTGATACACAGTCTCCATAGGCCGCAATGTAAAAGCACTTTCAAGTGCCAATTTTTCTAAAACCCCACAAGCGCACACTTTAACCCCTTATAACTGCTTCATGCAGTTATTTTAATAAAAAAAAGATGGTCATATTTTTATTTATTTTTTTAAATGAAATGTACACATTATTTTGGGGGGCAATTGTGGGACTGACCTCTGGTTCATTTTCCTAGCGCAAAGTGCACCTGCAAGCTCGCGGTAGCATTAACCAGCTACTCGTTATGGCTGGTTATTTAACATGTGCTGGTTATTTAACGTGCACAATTTGCCCGTTTACAGGCACACAACAAATTAAGGCTCCACTTGTAATCTAGCCCTAAGACTTTCCAATATATTTCTATTTTAAAATTGACTTTGTTCTATTAGTACTGTCTGTTGAAAAACAACTAGGTTGGCTTATGAACAGCAATGCACTACTGGAGCTAGATGGTAATTGTGGCTATACACAAACTAAACTTGTTCAGCTAGTGCTGGTAGGGCATTGCTGCTCAGACTTTAATTATGTGTTTAACCATATTCCAAATGTCAACTTGCCAAAAGCACTGGGGTCAAAATAGTATTTAAAGCAAATATTTTGTCTTAAACTGACAGGAAACCCACATTTTTTGTCTTTCATGATTTAGACAGAGCATAACAATTCTAACAACTCTCCAGTTTACTTCTATTATCAAATGTGTTTCATTATCTGTATCCTTTGTTAGAGCAGCAGGTGTGCACTACTGGATGGTCAAGGACAATATATAGTAATATATATATATATATTATATATATATATATATATATATATATACACACACACATATATATATATATATATATATATATACACATACACATGTGTATATATATATATATAAATATATATACACAAACACACACACACACACACATATATATCTATATATCTACACGCACACACACACTAGGGCTGCACGATTAATCACATATGCGATTTAAAATCGTGATTAATCCCTGCGATTTAAAACCTGCAAGAGTAGGCGATTTTTTGCTAAAACAAAAATCCTCAAGTGTGACTGTACTGCATTGATCTGTATTCCAAATAATGAAGTGTAAGTACAGCACAATCAAAAGACCGGTAGCTCGTGTAAACCAGGGACACTGCCAAGTCCCGAAAGGAATAAGAGAATATAGTCAGACCACGGCACTTCAAAAAAAATCTTTAAAGCAATTTATTTTCTCTAATAAATTGCTTTAAAGAATTTTTTTGGAGTGCCGTGGAATTACTATATTCTCGCATTGATATGTATGTGGTTTCTTGCAAATCAGCTCCATCTAGTGGTTGCTTTAAGCACACATTTGTAAAATGGGTATTTTACTTTCACTTTCTGTTTGTGATCTCAGTAGCAGTCGATCAATCTATAGAAGTCTAACAGCAGAGCCCATTCAGGAGAGTGAATAGGAGGGAAAGCCACTTAATTATATTTCCCCTTAGGGAAATCTGCAGTCTGAAACTTAGGGTATATAATTATTATGGAACCTCCCACACAATCTCCTGCTCTCTGAGAAACAGCTCAAATACATAGCAGATGCAGTTAATCCCAAGGCTGCCAAAAAGGCTAAAACTGAAGTCCTCTACAGCCCTGAACACTGACAGACAGCTGCCTGGGTTGCTGGGAACTGTGCAGCTGTCTGTCAGTGTTCAGGGCTGTGGAGTTATCGGTGGCTTAGGATGTGTACCCAGTCCAGTCTGAGTGCGGTCCATTCCTGTGTTTTGTATTTAAATAGGGGAGATTACAAAAGTCTGTGTCACCCTGGGAGGTTCCCAGTTGGTTTGTTTGAAAGTATGCATTTTGTGGGTGCTGGATTAGGGTCCCAGGAAAGGGGAGACCTTGACGTGATCCCGGGCTTGATCCTTTGACGCCAAATGTAACCGACTTCCCCCAGTTTTGCTTTTAAACATCACTGAGTATCTGCCGGCGAGTGCCAGGTTTTCTGTGTGTTGTGTTTATAATGTTTGTATTGCTTCCCTGCAGGCCTGTCACCCAGGCTGTTCAGGGGTCAACCTGGGTTGCTGGGAACTGTGCAGCTGTCTGTCAGTGTTCAGGGCTGTACAGTTTACAGTGGCTTAGGATGTGTACCCAGTCCAGTCTGTGAGTGCAGTCCATTCCTGTGTTTTGTTTTTACATATGGGAGATTACAAAAGCCTGTGTCATCCTGGGAGGTTCCCAGTTGGTTTGTTTTAAAGTATGCATTGTATGGGTGCTGGTTTAGGGTCCCAGGAA